>NC_135016.1:29504130-29704130 GCF_051020955.1 Megalopta genalis
ATCTACCAACTATATATTTAATTGTTAACTGGTTGGTTAGACGTTGAAATGTGCGCAAGTTACTGCGATTAATCGACCGCGGGTATCTTTATGCAAAATACAAATTTTCCTCGTCCATTGTGTAAAACAGAAATGAAATGAAAAAGTAGTACTTCCAAGCGATATATTAAACCGTTTGCGCTCGACGTAACGTTTCAAAATAATGTTAACATTATCAAATTTGTTCGTGTTTTAAAAACTGTCGAATGTCTAATCGTTGCACGAATGACAATATTCGATTCGTTAAGAGTTCTTAGCGCGAGATGATACGAAAGCTTAAACAATGGCTAAGAAGAGGATATCGAGTTTAGGTGAAAATGTCTTGCTATGTGCGCGCGTATTTTGCAATCTTCTGGATTATTAGTAATTTTAACGAAACAAACGGCAACGGTATTTCGACGTTGGGTAAGCAGCAACTTTTTCGGACATTCCCAACGGTCTGTCGACGAGGTGTGTCCAACAAAGGTTGGCCTAGTATTCGCTCTTCTACAAATGAGAATATAAAAACCTGCCATAAAAATTTATTTTCATAACACTTCGATTTTTTAAATGTTCATACGTACTTCAGACACGATAGTATTCTATCTACTGTTCTAGATAATGTTCTACTATACTATAACCTTAAATCTTGAAGCAGCACTGAATTAATTTTATGATAATAATAATAATAATAATAATAATAATAATAATAGTAACAACTTTATTTATCGATAGGATAAAGTCTTTGTTACAGTGTGAGAAAGTGATAATAATGTAGCAGTCACAGAAGGACGGATACAATACAAGAACTTGAAACTAAAGAAAAACTTGAGTATAAAAATTCCAGGAAAAGATAACTATTCTAGATATTGTTCTACTATACTATAACCTTAAATCTTGAAGCAGCACTGAATTAATTTTATTATAATAATATTATAATAATATATTATAATTTTATAATAATAGTATTATAATAATATATTATAATTTTAATAATAATATAATAATAACATATTATAATTTTATAATAAGAACGTAGCAGTCAGAGAAGGACGGATATATAATACAAGAACTTGAAACGAAAGAAAAACTTGAATATAAAAATTCCAGGAAAAGATAACTATTCTAGATAATGTTCTACTATTCTATAACCCTAAATCTTGAAGCGGCACTGAATTAATTTTATATATAATTAATATTATACTAATATATTCTAATTTTAATAATTAATTTTATACTAATATATTATAATTTTATAATAATAACGTAGCAGCCCACAGAAGGACGGATATATAATACAAAAACTTGAAACTAAAGAAAAGCTTGAACATAAAAATTCCAGGGAGAGATAATGATAATTTTGGTCACAGAGAAAACGCGCGCGCGCGCGCGCGTGAATGTCCGGAGACCGCTGTGCAACGTAACGTTACAACACGGTCGCCGTTACAACAGAGAGACATCGTGTCGCTGTGGCACTACTGCGGTAAGAGGGGCCTGGTCGCGGAGCCGTCCGTCGGGTCGTACGTGAAAGAGAAACTGTAAAAAGCGTGTGTGTCTCCGGGAGTCCGTCGCGAATGAAGTCGCTTGTGTAACGCGCGCGGCCGTTTGTACGCCGATCGGTGCGCGAGAGGAGGTGGGAAAATCGTTAAGGTGTGGAAAACGTGCTCGCCGACACGAGCCGGATAGGAATTATTGGTCAGCTTTCAGACGATAAACGGTGACTGGCGCTTGCCGGGTAATACACCGGTCGGGATTTCGTTATCTCGACTGCTTTACAACGCGGGATGTTCGGCTGTATGATATATGCACCGGTTCGAGATACGTTTGCTCCTTATCGTCGTCAAACATTTGCCACGGTGATGCGGCACAGAAATAATATCTTCCTTCTCGAGTGCGTCGGTCGTGTTCGCGAACCAAGAACCTCGTGTACGGCGCGAAGAGGTTCTGGGAACATTAGGTTGGCCAATTAGACCCTTGGGAACGGCGATACTTCGCGCGCGATTCTGTATTTTTATGGAACGATTCCGAGTCGCGAATTCGTTACAGTGTTCCTGTTTTTTTTTTTTTTTGGTATTAGCTTCGGGGAATTACGAGTATTTTCATTACCGGCAGACAATTAAGGGGTGTTTCTCTTTTTCTTTTTAACGCTGTAGGTCGTGCGACGGGTTTCAGATTTGTCGTTTTATAGCTATTGCGAAGATGCTGTTATGGGAAAATTATTGAACGTTTATTCGAGCATTAGAATGAAAGTACAGTATTGCATTTAAATTATGTTAAAATTACATTTAAATAGATTCAGTTGTGTTAATTTTGGAAGGTAATATGTACTTTTAGTACATATTTTTAACGATAGGGCTTGTAATTAATAAGTGTAATTGAACTGTAAACTTTTATAAACACAAGTTTCTTTTCGTGTTTTAACTTTTACGTCAACTTTTTAATTCTGCATCTTGCTTTTATCTCGCATATAATCAAATAAATCGTCGTTATAAATAAATAACGTGAAGTCGTTGTAAATAAATAATTATGTAACCAAAGAACGTAAGAACAGCAGATTTGAATGAACAGACGGAGCGTAGTAATTTTAATTTTTAAAAAATCGGCGAACAAATGCGTATATCTGAGAAACGATGAACGTAACGATGCACACGTACAGAAAAGACGAAACAATGTATCAACGTTTTCGTATGTTTTTTTTTCTTTTTTTAGCACGTTGAATGCCACGCCGGTTTTACAGAAATTGTTCGTGGCGCCACGATGAATTTTCTTTTATGCGATACATATAATGTTGAAATATTATCTGCAATAGATAAGTTACAGTGTATAACCATGTTTGACATGTTAATTGCGTCAGGGGTCACTGTTCGAATCGACGATGGCAATAATACAAAATTTTAGATATCGACATTTGTTTTAACTCTTTGCACTCGAAGCCATTTTAACTGTAAATCTAAAATCATCTTTCTGACTTATAGTACTTTCATTTTACAAGACAAAGCGCACTTTACGCGTACGAAATTCAGTCTCGTGATTCATACAACGGTTACACTTTCAATAATGTTCAAAATCTAAACTTTGATAATATAAAAATTATCTTAGAACGTGATATAATAATTTTGGTGGTGCCTCAGAGTCACCACTCGAGTGCAAAGGGTCAAATTATATATATTTCTATCAATTAAAAATTATCTTAGAACGTGATCTAATAATTTTGGTGGTGCCTCAGAGTCACCACTCGAGTATAAAGGGTTAAATTACATATATTTCTATCAATTTTACGACTAAATGGGCGAGTTTCTTATTGATAATATTCTTCATATTTCTCTAACAAACATATCCCTTACGCCCTTTAACACGATTATTATGTATTAAATTAGCTTTGCGAATCATTCGTTGAACTGTGTTCGGACACGGAATTATTTAAATTAAAATATCATTTACGTACTTACGTTAATCTTCACTGTACACCTTGCTTAAAAATTTCATATGTTACACACGAGGTGTGATGTACACTAGAAAATTAAAACGGCTGTCACGGTTAAACTACACATTATTTCGGATCCGAAAAATTAGTAAATATTCTTCAGATGTTCTAAAGTGAAGGTGAACAGCGTTTTTCTTAAAAATATCACTGTTACGTAGTAAAAAAGAAACCGGAAAGTTCTCGCTTCGTGACTTGTTCAATACTTCGAACGCGGCTCGAATCCGTCCCGACCTCTGCCAAAGCCTCGTGCTGCGGACTCTCTCGCACCGTCACCTCTCATTGGCCAGTGTTTTTCGTTAATAACTCGTAAACAAAGCCGCAGATTGCATTTTCGCAAAGGAAAAAGTTACTCCAAATGACCTCAGCTACCCCCCATTTTCTTTGATAATATAAAAATTATCTTAGAACGTGATATAATAATTTTGGTGGTGCCTCAGAGTCACCACTCGAGTGCAAAGGGTTAAATTATATATATTCCTATCAATTTGGCGCGGCGGTCACCGATGGCCCCCATGGCGTCACCGTCAAAAGTTAAGTGCCGATCACCGGTGACCCCCGTGGCATTGAATCAACGTGTTAATTCCAGCTGTGAATCCGGACATTTTCGTACGAACACTGATTTTATAAATAGCATTCACAACGTTCCTATTCAGTAGTTTTCTCGGTAGTAGCCTGCATGGAAATCAAACAGTGACCGTTTGATATCTCTATTTCGAGATTTCGCAACACCGATCTACTTCGTATCAGAACGGGTGCACTTCTCTCGTTTCACACGAGAAGGGCCACACGAGAAGGGTGAACTCTGCGATATAGCAACGATGTTATCCACGCTGATAAACCAAAGTTCCAAGGTTGCGCAGTTGGTCGTAGAAGAAGTTCGTCCCCGAGATTTCGCAACACTTGCATTACTTGCCCGGCGTACGGTTGCATGACGCTCTTCATTACATCAACCCTATACGCACACGATAAACGACGAAACTTGGGTGTAACGGAACAGATAAACTACTCGGAAAGTCAATACCACTTTCGAGTGCGAAGTATCAATTCTTTTTTTCGACGTGGAACAGCACCCGCGCACGCCATAATACGAACGGTCACGTCGGGGACCATTAAGTAAATGAGATTACTTGTTCGCGCGTTGAGTTAAAGGAAACATTGCACGACGAGATTCCTCGCTGCAATATTTATTTATTTGTTTGGCGCCAACGGGTCAAATGCACTTTTCATTTTCCTACAAATTTTCAACATTATAGTAATAGTAATAGTAATAATAATAATGGTAATAATAATAATAATAATGGTAATAATAATAATAATAATAATAATAATAGTAGTAGTAGTAGTAGTAGTAGTAGTAGTAGTAGTAGTAGTAGTAGTAGTAGTAATAGTAGTAGTAGTAATAATAATAATAGTAATAATAATAATAATAACAATAATAATAGTCGTAATAAGAAAGTAACAGTAATAGTCATAATAATAAAATAATGATAATAATAATAACAATAATAATAGTCGTAATAATAAAGTAACAGTAATAGTCATAATAAAATAATAATAATAATAATAATAACAATAACAATAGTCGTAATAATAAAGTAACAGTAATAGTCATAATAAAATAATAATAATAATAATAACAATAACAATAGTCGTAATAATAAAGTAACAGTAATAGTCATAATAATAAAATAATGATAATAAAAATAAAAATGGAAATAAAAACGATGCGATTACAACATACGGAACGAACACGAACTAAACTGTCCTAGCAAAATAAAATTGTTTTGCAACTGTTGCGAGACACAAGAACCAATTAGGAACATCTTCATTTCTTTAACAATTCTGTTAGGATGAATGTAATATATCGATACTCCGTAATTCTTGTAATCTTCTTATTTTTTAAAAATTGCGCCTTTTAATTGTTATTATAAATGCATAAAGACCCGCAGTCTACCTATTACTTAGTATCGTATCCTGGACGAAACAAAACCGGACAAATTTTTGGTTCGATAAATTGCGCGAAGCGAGCAACGCTTTGTCCGATTCGCAACGGTGCGATAATAAATCTCAATTATTCAAATCGAGTTTCAATAACGAAAAAGAAAGAGGGAAGAAGAGAGAGGGGGGTAGGGAGAGCGAGAGAGAGGGGGTAGGGAGAGGGAGAGAGAGGGGGGTAGGGAGAGAGAGAGAGAGAAAGAGAGAGAGAGAGAGAGAGAAAAAAAATGAGTGACTTACTTTTAACTCTGCTTTGCCGTGCCCACGTTTCCTCGGGTTGTTTTTAAACGAACCGGATCACCTTGAGTGACCATTTGCCGTGTATCAGAAATGAACTAGCTCGATCTCAATTCCACCGACGATCCCGTGCTATTCGAATAATTAATATTTCCCTCGACTGCCCAGAATCCACCGGCGCTGTTTTTCTCTTCTTTTATCGTCGACCTCGCCGTTACGCGAGGCTCGTGTTCTTGGCGCGAAGCTCTGGAGTGGACGTTTCCTAGAACCGTTCCGGCTTCATCGTCATCGACGTCGCAGCCACAGTATCATTGTTTAAGCGCAATCGAAACGAATTTTCATCGTGACGATTAGTTTACGAGACGCGGCGGCATATAGTATTTACATAATCGTTCGCCTCTTATCGCGAATATGCGCTCAATAAAACCAGTTCAGACGATTCGAGATACAGTCGGCACGGAATGTCACAAATCTGCAGTGCCATAATACTCCGGACGATCTTCGAATCTGTAAATACTTCGTCCGCATCTTTTCCGACATCGCGTTACGCAATTTCAAACATGTAATTGCCTCGCGGAGTTACCATCGATCATTTTTCCCAGCGGTATGTATTTTCAATGTAACTATGTTGATGTGCTTGGAATAATTGCATCATTGTACCGGTGTGCAGGATACGGGCTTGCTTAATTACATGCAGAAACGTGCTGCATTCGAATTCTCGTTGTATCGTTGCGAGCGTTTCGCGAGAATGTAAAAATCAATTTTCCGACTGTCACTCGCAGTGAATTAGTATTAATATTAAAATAACTCGAACATAAATGAAGTGTTCAAGCTAAAATATTTACTTTAGTTTCTGTACTTGGCGTTGAAAAAGCTGTTAACAATCTGATAATCTTCTCCCCAAAACGATAATCTTTTTCGATAATCGAATCGGAAGTTGGAAAATGAATCTTTGCTTGTGCAAAGATTCAGCGTAAAAAATGCTATAGAAATATATATTTTCAAAATTTTATCTGAAAAAGATCGATCTTTATTACGTAGATTTTTGATTATTCCAAGTAACGAAACGACGAAAGAATCAAACCTCGATCTATCATTTTATCCTATCGTATCGATAATCAGTCGAAAATAAAAAGAATTTAACTGTTCATTTTAAATTCGGATAAGCGAAGTTCTGCTGCAAGTACTCGCTATTCTGCTAAATGCCACCCCTTAAACGGGCGAAATTTGCAACCTAGTAATCAGGCAGCCTGTCGTGTCTCGAGGGCACGATCTTTTTTTACACACTGCACGTAATGTAATTGAAGCATACATCATTGCTCGCATCATATACCGTTCGTTCTTTCCGCACCGAACGGAAGGGAATTGCATTTAATTAAATGTCGCCGACGCGCTTGACGCATTCGCTTTTAGTCGCGTGAATAAATTACGGTTCGCAAGTCGATTTTACCGAATCGTCGAACGAAAAAACTGCACCGTTTCGCACGGTTCCTGCCGCTATCGGCCGACGACGAACTTCGATAACGCTTGCACCCCCTCGTGAATCACCGACATTCTTATTATCCGGAATATCTTATCGAAACCTTCTCGCGTAATCGGATAAACAGAGTGTTCCAGTCGTACATCATATGCTCGCTGACACGTCGAGACTCGATCGATTCGTCGTTAACCGGTAAACCGCGTCGTTTCACGCGCTATTCCGTGTAATTCCGAATAATTGATCAACCGAAAGCCGGAATGTTAGCTATCGATCACACAGGGCGCACATTACCTCGCGTGCGTTGCTAATAACACGGTGCATCGTTCACACCGTTTCCCTGACTTCTGACTTCTACGATCGAGAGACCTGTTTCTCGTCAATTTTTGCACGACGAATGACTTGCGGATTTTATGCATCCATGGCGAAAACGTGTAGGTGCGATTTAAAACGGTGGAAAGATTCAAAATAAGAGCTAAGAACGACGATATATTAATTTAAGCTTACCATTGGGTTGGCAACTAAGTAATTGCCAATTTGTTCAATGAAATACAAAATTTTTGTTTTACTTGGAACGAAGTTTAATCTGTAATGTATTTTCCATTTTGTTCGATGACCTTTTGCCGTCTCTCTGACAACTTGAAAATTCCACGCTCGTAGAAAGTCTGATCCTTTTCGGCCAAAAACTGAGTTAAGTGAGATTTTACAGCGTCATCGTCATTAAAAGTTTTACCACGAAGGGAGTTGTCCAGGGGTCGGAATAAGTGGTAATCCGATGGCGCGAGATCAGGGCTATATGGTGGGTGTAACATCAATTCCCAACCAATATCCATGAATTTTTGCCGAGTGGACAAAGACGTGTGCGGCCTAGCATTGTCCTGCTGGAAAATGACACCTTTACGATTGACCAATTCTGGTCGCTTTTCCTTGACCGCTGCATTCAATTTGTCCAGTTGCTAACATTCACGGATATTAAAAAATAACATAATAATAATAATAATGATAATGATAATGATGATAATGATAATGATAATGATAATGATAATGATAATGATAATGATAATGATAATGATAATGATAATGATAATGATAATGATAATGATAATGATAATGATAATGATAATGATAATGATAATGATAATGATAATGATAATGATAATGATAATGATAATGATAATGATAATGATAATGATAATGATAATGATAATGATAATGATAATGATAATGATAATGATAATGATAATGATAATGATAATGATAATGATAATGATAATGATAATGATAATGATAATGATAATGATAATGATAATGATAATGATAATGATAATGATAATGATAATGATAATGATAATGATAATGATAATGATAATGATAATGATAATGATAATGATAATGATAATGATAATGATAATGATAATGATAATGATAATGATAATGATAATGATAATAATTTTATAATATAACATTTACGGATATCATAAAAATGGGAGTGAGAGACATCTATAACTGAAATCGGCAATTACTTAATTGCCAACCCAATAAAATGATCGAAGAAAGAAACATAAAACTTGTGCCGGTCTTCTATGTCTTGCATTCAATGCAGACAACTTTTATTATCAAGATCTTTGATCTCACACGTGCGCCAATTTTTAATGAAATTATTCCGCTTTTATTCGATTTGTAAAACCAGCCTCTTCCAAATGTAAACACATTTTTATTATTAAAATAAATACGTTGCTACTTATGAGAAAATGAAACACGATTTTTTTAACGTTTAGAGTAAATATTATTTAACGATGTATTGTTCTATAACTGTTTGACATTGTTCTGGTAGATCTGAAATATTATTTTTAATATCCATACGAAACGAAATTATTATGCAAAACGAAACCACTTTCCGAACAACTTGATAAAAATGGAAAACAAAATTTGAAGAAAAACGAAGGATATAGCCCCAAGTGTTCGCTTTACCGTCAACTTTTCAAAAATACGGTCACTTTAAAACTGACGAAATTAAAATTATTCGAAGTGGGCGCTGCAAATTTTAAAAAATCCTTCGAGATCCGTTCATGTATCGCCAAATACTACAGCACATTCAAATTTGACGAAAATTTGAAGCAGTACAGTAATGTCTCCCTAACTGTGACGCTAAGATTGTCCACAAAAATTGGACAATTTGAGAAGAGGAGATACGATTATTCGAGCTTATTGTAGCTCTTTTTTTATAGTTGTTGACAATTCGTAACTATAAAAACGAACCGCAAGGCTCGAACAATCGTATCTTCCCTTCTAAAATTGTCCATTTTCGTAGACAATCTGAGCGTCAATTAGGGAGACATTACTGTACTCCGAAAGTTGTCCGATTTCGCGTCGAATGACACAAACAGAGTCAATCACGTAACTTGCAAATTTTCTGAACCGAATGCGCATTCGCACGTGAGAAACGCATTTCGAAAGTGAGACATCGAAACACGCGACGCATACAGTGGCGCACAACTGCTGTAAGGTCGCTGCGAGGCTTGCTATAAAGCTTACCATTATCCGCCGTAAAAGCTCAGGACTTTTAATAAGGTATCGCGTTTTCCTTACCGCCTGTACGAGGGCTGGAAGGCGGGCTCGAACTTCCAGGACACATAATTTCTTGAAAAACTTGGTGTGTATCCGATCGATACAATTTCCGGCCGATTACGTACACTTTCCTTCAACGTTCCGTTGCCCCCGTTACTCCACTTCGATGGAAATCGCAAGTTCCGAGAGTTCAAGAGTCTTTCAACGCCGATATATTACGGAGATATGCTATAGTGCCGGGAGCTCGCGTGCTCAGATTTTTCCGACGAGAACGAAACTGGACACGATTTCCCTCGGCCGGCCTGTATTCAGCGATTTTTCTTTATTCCTTATTTTGCGGTATCGATTGTCCTTGGAATTCCTTGCGCCGCGGGATCCGGCCTCTTCTTCGTTACTTTGCTCGACGATAATGATGACAATAATATTTATTTGATCGACGGAAGCAAGTCTCTCTGTTACAATAGTATGGCATTACGTTGTTATATTATTTACTTCATTATTATTTATTTGTTCAACCTCGATTTATACAACTTCGTTGACTAATATTAATAACAATAATAATAATAATAATAATAATAATAATAATAATAAAATAGAGGAATAATATAGGCAACAGGCATCGCTCCAAAATCGTTCATACAGAATCTACATATGAGCCGTTTATTTTGAAAGTGGCATAAGTCACTTTGTTTTTAAGTCGATATATTTAAGGGTTTGCGTTTTAACACGTTTAAAAATATGGATGCTAACTTTCGAGAAGATTTACTTGTATTTGTTATCTCAGGATACTGATATTTCTCTCAGTATAAATAATTTCGTATAAACATTAAAAAATCACCACTTTTCATTACGGTGAAGTGACTTATACCACTTTCAAAATAAACGGCTCATATGTTGCCGTACAAAAATTCAAGACTAACCAACACACGAGAATTCACATATACAAAAAGCAATCATTCTAAATACAGCGACGATAGTAAAAAAATGCCTACAGTAGAGACACCGACATATAACTTGGCATGGCCCGTCCGCGATGGTCGCAAACCAGAGAGGAAATCCTTTAAGAACAGGCTAGAATAATAATAATAATAATTTATTTATTCACGTATACGACTAGAAAACCCTTTGTTACAGAAGGCGACATAAAAAGAAAGTGATTTTATATACTCGTCGCACGAGTACGATAAAAAATCGAAAAAGATATATATGTATATAAATATAAACAAGAAGGGAAGTAAGAGAAAAAGTGTAGTGTGTACAATAAGTATTATTTATTTTATTTTATATAAAGATCCCGCAGTCTAACAACGAGTATACAAGTAGATACAGTAAAATTGTAATACTAAAGTGTAACGTGTAACATGTTAGTATGTTATATTATTAAGTGTACATAGTTATAGCAAAAGTGTAATGTGATTTGTCTCTGGAATTCTCTACACTTCTCTACGGAATAATCGCTCGAGGTTCTCCATGATAAAATGAGGATTTCCTGGTAACTCCTCGACAGCAACGCTAACCGCAATCGTACGACGATAATTCTTCTGCAGTAACAAAGCGCAGCGATTCTTTCCGAGGTAACAATTCAGCAAAGACTATTAAAACGCGTTACAGCACGGATATCGAGAGATCTACGAATAGGCTGTCATCAGATAAATCGTCGGAGCAATAAAAATAGCGTGGCGGAGCTTCGGGAAAAGACGCGATCGGAGGGGGAGACGTCGTCGAAGGAAACGCGATACCAGAGAAACCATCGAATATATTAGGTTGGCAACTAAGTAATTGCCGATTTGTTCAATGAAATAAAAATTTTTTTTTTGCTTGGAACAAAGTTTAATCCGTAATGTATTTTCCATTTTGTTCGATGACCTTTTGCCATCTCTCTGACAACTTGAAAATTCCACGCTCGTAGAAAGTCTGATCCTTTTCGGCCAAAAACCGAGTTAAGTGAGATTTTACAGCGTTGTCATCATTAAAAGTTTTACCACGAAGGGAGTTGTCCAGGGATCGGAATAAGTGGTAATCCGATGGCGCGAGATCAGGACTATACGGTGGGTGTAACATCAATTCCCAACCAATATCCATCAATTTTTGCCGAGTGGACAAAGACGTGTGCGGCCTAGCATTGTCCTGCTGGAAAATGACACCTTTACGATTGACCAATTCTGGTCGCTTTTCCTTGACCGCTGCATTCAATTTGTCCAGTTACTAATATTCACGGATAATAAAAAATAACATAATAATAATAATAATAATAATAATAATAATAATAATAATAATAATAATAATAATAATAATAATAATAATAATAATAATAATAATTTTATAATATAAAATTTACGGATATCATAAAAATGGGAGTGAGAGACATCTATAACTGAAATCGGCAATTACTTAGTTGCCAACCCAATAAAATTGTGCGAGCGAAAGTTCGGAAGAAATTCCAAGGAACTTCGGATTGCAAGTAACTTCGTCGTTCCATGGATCAGTCGCCGTTGAAGTATCGTTCGAAGTACGTATATACCGGAACTGGCGGACCGGAAAAACGATATTTCATACGCGGTTGTTTCCTATCGCGCGCATTATGGAAGCGTATAATAACCGCAGGAAAGCGGCCCCATAGACGGCGAAACGTTACTTGATCACCGCTGAAATCTGCTGCAACGTTCGCAAAGCCTCGAGTTGCAGATTTCATTCCGCACACGGCGTGTTCCACGGCGTTAACTCAATTAGCATCGTGGGGAGGATAAAGCGCACGTTAAACTCTCATTCATGCCGATCGCGATCGCTGAAACCTTCGAACGTCATCGCCGGCACCCTGATCAAGCGAAGTTCGAGCGGATCCCCAAAATCCTGGCACGTTACACGAGCGTACTCCCAATTATCGAACAAGTTATCCGGAATACCGCCACTTTCACTTATTTCAACGAGAATCACAATAAAATAACGAAGGATTGTAAGTGAGAAAATTTTTAGTAGAGTTTTTGTTGCTTATATCGATAGAATAAAATCATTTAAGTACTCTATCGTTTTTATAATATGAAACGATCCTGATACAATTTACATTATAGACCGTTATTTATCAGTCGACTGAAACAGTGTTTTTGTACTATAGAGATCATTCGATTTTACAAAGAGACGATAAACATTAACATTTCTTGTACAGTTTTAGAAGAAATTCAGCAGTATATAACTGGTACACGTTCTTGAACGTGTTCTTGTTGTACAGTAATGTCCCCCTTACTGACGCTCAGATTGTGCACAAAAATGGGTAATTTGGTAAGAGGGGATGCGATTATTCGAGCCTTGCGACTCGTTTTAATAATTGTGTACAATTTATAACTATAAAAATAAACTGCAAGGCTCGAACAATCGTATCTCCTCTCCCCAAATTGTCCATTTTTGTGGTCAATCTGGGCGTCAATTAGAGAGACATTACTGTATTATCGTGTTCGTAACCTATGTTTGATGCAATTTGTGTACTTTAATAGTTTAACAGGTTATCAGAAAATTAAATCTAGCGTTAAACAAGCTTACAATTAATTTCGAAAATAATTGTTGCGACAATTTTATACTAAATTTTATATTAAAGAGATGATAAACACTAACATTTCTTGTACAGTTTTAGAACAAATTCAGCAGTATATAACTGTTGCACGTTTTTGAACGTGTTCTTGTTGTACAGTAATGTCTCCCTTATTGACGCTCAGATTGTCCACTAAAATGGGTAATTTGGGAAGAGGGACTGCGATTATTCGAGCCTTGTGGCTCGTTTTTATAATTGTGTACAATTTATAACTATGAAAATAAACCGCAAGGCTCGAACAATCGTATCTCCTCTCCCCAAATTGTCCATTTTTGTGGTCAATCTGGGCGTCAATTAGAGAGACATTACTGTATTACCGTGTTCGTAACCTATGTTTGATGCAATTTGTGTACTTTAATAGTTTAACAGGTTATCAGAAAATTAAATCTAGCGTTAAACAAGCTTACAATTAGTTTCGAAAATAATTGTTGCGACAATTTTCTACCAGCTTGGTTCTACGAACCGAAGAAAAACTCGTTCAGAAAAATCGACGAAATAAATGGAATTGTCTCGCTACTTAAAGCAGGATCGTCGGTGACCTACCGCAGCGATAAATTGTTTGCTATCGTTCGCAGATCCTCTCGCGAGAATCATTTTCGCGCGAACAGTGTAACAGCAGCAGCAGGTTGCAAGACCGGCCGGCTCGCACAAAAAACTGTTCGATATCTCGTCCGGCGATTATTACAGGTGTATTTCCGAGGTCTGAATCACCGGTCTAAAAATATCACGCCGCGGAATGCATTTATTCCTTTACAATTCGTCCAAATATGTTCTCTGGCAGGTTTCAGCGTAGTCGATCGGTGGGGGCCGCGACAAAAACCACAGTTCACAGTTAAAGATCGATTAGACGGTGGTGAAATGGATGCGGGGGCGTGTTGATAGGGCTCCGCGAGGCTGCCTGTAGGGCTGGCGGTTTGTTCCTGCCGTTCCATCGTTTTATCGGGGTCACGAATACAGGGGGGATGAAAAATGCCCGTCAATGGCGGACGCTCCGCCATGTAGGTCGCCGGTGGTCAGCGTCGTTAGCGGCACGATTCCGCTTTTGTTGATCGCGACAGGTGTGATCCGCTGCTCGCCGCGTCCCTTTTCGCCGTGACAATAGGAAGCTCGAACGGAGAAGTTACGTAAACCGGCCGTCAAACTGTCGGACGCTTCCTCCGTAACCCTAATTTCTGAAACATCGTCCTGCGGCCGGCTTATAGGCTCCCTAGCCTAAGGGCAGTTACCCAGTTGCCGACGCGTTAACCCTCGAATCGCAGACCATTTTCACAAAAATGTAACTTAACCCTTAACGGTCCAATGCCGCCCATACACGCGGCAGAAATCAATAAAACCGTAAAATCTAGCAGGAAACATTGTGGAAGAATAAACACGATTGTTTCGATGCAAATATATCAACGAAGCTTTATTTAAAAAATGAATATCTCTTCTCTATATATTTGATACAAAATGTTCAATAAAAAATTTCTCTTCGTCTGAAAAACAGTCTGGACTCGGCAGTGTGTAAACTGGAAATAAATAGTTTTGGGTCCCTAAGGGTTAATATGCTTTTAGGTTCGTTTATAATTTTATTATTTTATCAGAAACTATATAGTCGAATAACAATATATTTATACTCTGTGTCCAAATAGATCCGAAATTCGCCGTCCGAGTGTTAAGCATCATTTTTAATCCTTCTGTTGGGTTGGCAACTAAGTAATTGCCGATTTCAGTTATATAGATGTTTCTTACTCCCATTTTTATGATATCCGTAAATGTTATATTATAAAATTATTATTATTATTATTATTATTATTATTATTATTATGTTATTTTTTATTATCCGTGAATGTTAACAACTGGACAAATTGAATGCAGCGGTCAAGGAAAAGCGAGCAGAATTGGTCAATCGTAAAGGTGTCATTTTCCAGCAGGACAATGCTAGGCCGCACACGTCTTTGTCCACTCGGCAAAAATTGATGGATATTGGTTGGGAATTGATGTTACACCCACCATATAGTCCTGATCTCGCGCCATCGGATTACCACTTATTTCGATCCCTGGACAACTCCCTTCGTGGTAAAACTTTTAATGATGACGACGCTGTAAAATCTCACTTAACTCAGTTTTTGGCCGAAAAGGATCAGACTTTCTACGAGCGTGGAATTTTCAAGTTGTCAGAGAGATGGCAAAAGGTCATCGAACAAAATGGAAAATACATTACAGATTAAACTTCGTTCCAAGTAAAACAAAAATTTGTTATTTCATTGAACAAATCGGCAATTACTTAGTTGCCAACCCAATATGTTGTCTCGATACAAAATTTATAGTATAGAAAACTGTTGAATGAAAATTGGCCAACTTCGACGGACGATGAGTCAACGAAAAATCATCGCAGGATGATGACTTTTTTTGAAACTTGAAGCTCGAAGCTTCTACTTCAAGGTGCCGTTTCTCGATTTTAAATTTGACGCATCCTCGCCGCCATAACCACATTTAAATGCGAGGCAATGTTTGTATCGTATTGAAAATTGCCCATTTCGTCTAATTGAAAATGGCCAAGTTCGACGAAATGCACGGACTTGGTCAAATTTTTTTCGGGTATGCCGTTCGTAGCGGAACGTAATTTGATCATTCGACTTCGATTTAAAAAAGAAGAAACGTGGCTGCGATTTTTTTTCGCAGAACTACGGCACTTTGGAGTAACTCTTTGTCAGTCGCATACGTCGGTTATGATGTCAGTTTCCTGGAAAGGGATGGTCCTTGAAAGCAACTAGTCGGCACGTCGCATGCAAAATCAACATTATCAAAAGGAAGGTCGAAGAAACTAAATGGAATGTTATCAAACATCTTCTAGACATTGGCGACAGTCAGTACTTGCAGAATACTTGAATAAAGAAATTGATTCAACCGTTTCTTAAGAAAGAGTCTTCAAAAATTCAACAATTTGATAATAAAAAAATGTGAGATCAGTCATCTCACCGGCGATGGTAGGTTTATCGTTAAAAAGTATAATTCACGATACAGCACCAACAACTACACCTGAAAACATGAAGTTGCGAATTCGGGCAGCATGTGCAACTGTGTCAAAAACAAGATTGTCGTGGCTGTGAAAAAAGATGTAAAGAAAAAAAGAAGATTTCGAAATGATCTGAGAAGACTACACCAATGTTTAGCAGTCGAAAAAGAGAAATTTTATCAGAAAATTCAATCTAGCGTTAAACAAGCTTACGATTAGTTTCGAAAATAATTGTTGCGACAATTTTGTACCAGCTTGGTTCTACGAACCGAAGGAAAACTCGTTCAGAAAAATCGACGAAATAAATGGAATTGTCTCGCTACTTGAAGCAGAATCGTCGGTGATCTACCGCAGCGATAAATTGTTTGCTATCGTTCGCAAATCCTCTCGCGAGAATCATTTTCGCGCGAACAGTGTAGCAGCAGCAGGTTGCAAGACCGGCTCGCACAAAAAACTGTTCGATATCTCATCCGGCGATGGTAGGTTTAGTGTTAAAAAGTATAATTCACAATACAGCACCAACATGAAGTTGCGAATTCGGGCAGCATGTGCAACTGCGTCAAAAACAAGATTGTCGTGGCTGTGAAAAGATTTAAAGAAACAAGAAGATTTCGAAATGATCTGAGAAGACTACACCAATGTTTATTAGCAGTTGAAAAAGAGAAATTTTAATAGGTTCTATCGATCATTTAACGATGCTGCACTGTATCACCCGTAGAGAACAAATGAACCTCGTCGAGCTAATTAACACTATGCCGTCCGCAGATCTTAGATATGATTCTTTTGTTTGACGCCGGCATAGTAGCTTGGAAATTTTAGATTTTAACCCTTTGCACTCGAAGCTATTTTAACTCTAAATATAAAATCATTTTTCTAACTTATAATATTTCTATATATATATTTATATATATAATATATATAATGTAATATATTATAATTATATTATATTATATTATAATTATATTATATTATATTATAATTATATTATATTATATTATATTATATTATATTATATTATATTATATTATATTATATTATATTATATTATATTATATTATATATAATATTTTATATTTAGAGTTAAAATAGCTTCGAGTGCAAAGGGTTAAAATCTAAAATTATATATATATATATATATATATATATATATATATATATATATATTATAATATATAATAATATATATAATATAATATATGAATATATATGAATAATATAATAATATATATATATGAAATTGACACTTGCGACTCGCACAACGGTTACACTCTTAACAATCTTTTAAATCAAAATTTTGTTAATATAAAAATTATCTTGAAACGTGATACAACAAATTTTAGTGGTGCCTCGGAGTCACCATTCGAGTGCAAAGGGTTACAAAAAATGTCGAAGATCGCGGTAATATAAATTCCTAAAATTAAGATATGTCATCCAAGAAGTTTCGTACTTAATTCTTAGTTAAATAAGCACAATGCTATAGTTAGTTTTCTGCCTTTTAACACCCAAGAAATATAGTTCAAATGTAATTTCAGTTTTTTCAAATGGCACCAAAGTGTTACCACCGGCATACAACAGATAGCTTTGGCATGGCACCAGCGTGGTGCCACCGGAGAGGGCATAGCGTGTTAATTAAAAATATTCCAACAACAATAACACAGTTTCTAAACCGAGAATCGACTCGACCGAATCCAAATCGAAATTGATTCCACGCGCATCGACTCGGAACAGAGTTACCGCAGGCGAGACGGAAACGGAATTGATATTGACGCGTGAAATAATAATCGCGCGAGGCGAGCAGGTTCGCCATGGAACAGCTGACGACCTGTTTTAGCCTCTTCCTTGTTTGCTACGAAGTTGAAAAAAGTTTTCAGGTCGAACAAAGCACGGCTGCATAGGAAATCAGATCGCGAATAATGCTTCTGTTTGATTCAAGCTCGTTCGTTCTTGCGACTTAACCGGCTATAGTTCTGGCTTACCGGTGTCCTTGTGCTTTCTCTCGTCGCGCGACGTCTCCCGAATTGTTCCGGACGCGTTTCGCTCGTGTTCCTCGCGGGTACTCCGCGCGGTCGGCCGTCGAAAATGTAAACAACTCGGCCGTCGCCCGTGAAGGATCGGCGAATTCAATCCGAGACTGTTCTCGCCACGGCGAGGTGGTCGCAATCGTCGGCTTATCAACTTAGCCTTCGTCGTCGAATAAACAATACGCAAAGTATCCTTGTTTCCCGAGCCTATAGCATATCACCAGCGTATGCACGACTCGAGAAAAAAAAATATTCTACGGCACGTGTGCGCGAGCGACAGATGGCGAGGAGAACATCGCTTTCGAATCGATTCGTTCAACACTCTCAATGTCACATTTAATAACGCGGAATGCACGACACAATCACTGCGCAGTTTTCAACCACGGGGAAAGCTGCGATTCTATTTTTTTTTCAACCGTCGATATTAGCTGATTGGACGATCCTCGGCATTTCCGCGAGCCGATTTATTGGCCGTTTTGCCAATCAATTTGTTGCGCAGGTTTTCCGGCACGATTGCGTGCGGAAAAATAAATTCTGCCGCTGTGCGGATAAACTGGTTCCGCACTCCATTTGGTTACCATCATCGTGGTTACTGTGCAGAGAACAAGCTCTCCGACTCTCTATTTCAAATGGTATATCAGCCGCACGAGTTTCCTTATTTTATTATTAGACCGCGCATCCTTATGCAAATCTCACATTCCTTTGGTTATTTAATGAAAATCAGCGCCAGAGAAAAATTCCTTTCACTCGGACGCCACGAATCCATAAACATCCGCGTTCTGTTCACTATGCTGCACAGTGCGACGTTTCAGCAACATAAGTGGACACAGATGAATTTCGATCGAGGTGCAGATCTGTAAAATCACAGATTCGATACAATATATTTGAATTTCGGTGAAGAGTGAACACCAGGTTTCCAAAAGCCGTGAAAATGACAAGTCTAAAATTTCATAATTTACGATTCTTGAGATTGTACAATAGATTTGTTACTTGCGGCAAATATTACGATAAAAATCGTCAAAATTCTGAATAGATAAGCTATTGTCACGTTATGAAATAATATAAAATAACAGTTTTTAGTACTCTGTAAAACTAGTGTTAGGAAACTTTACATGTCGTTAACATTTGCGTAAAATCTGACATTTTAACAAATATACGTGTTATTGAATTAAAAGTACATATCACTGCGAAGCATGCGACACTGCGATATTGTTTTATTTAGTGGAAATAATAAAAATGAACAATCTTCAGCGTGCAAAGAATTTACGAGACTTATAAAACGCATTTATTAAATTTTCGTTATAGGCTCGGATAAAACAAAGTTGAAAAAAAAACGAGAGTTCTTTTTATTATTTTGCCACTCCAAGTAGTAGCAAAATTGAAACAAAAATAGTTTAGCCTAGCACAATAGCCTGTCATCTAAAAGAAAGAAAAAATTCAAATCGTTTGGTCCAGTTCGAAAGAAAAGTTAGCGCGTCTTGAAAAGTGTCCGAATATTAATGAGAGTCGCTGTATGCCCCGACAGATTGGTAAAGTGTAGCAGGCTGTCCACAGAACCGACAAAAGCCACCCCCGAGACATTAATCGGCCGTAACCACGAGCGGCTCTCTAATTAATCACCGTTGTCTGGTGTTTTCTTTTGCAGCGTGTGCTCGCAACGTCCATCGCGGGAGGAGGGGGTAGGTGAGGGTCGGCAGCAGCAGCAACAGCAGCAACAGCAGCACAGGACAGGGGAGGTGTTCCCGGACACCGAAAGCTGGGGCACCCTGACGCGGAGGTCCTGGCGGAGGAGGTGGCACGCAGGAGAGAGGAAAGAAAGGAGGTGACCATCCACCCCACATGGACGCCACCCCCAAAGGACCCCCCGTACCCCCCACACCGGACATCCTGTCATCACTATTTAGCCGCGGAATATCCGACCTGAACTTGACGCGCCGTGGTCAGCGTTACCGTCGTCTATCGGGGCATCATCCGTCGCTTGATGCTGGTCGTACGACGGAAACGACCGCCTACGCGTCACCGTCGTCATCATCTTGCACGTGCCTCTACCGTTTTTCACGGCGCGAACCGAACCGACCGACGAGGCCTCGCGGTCCCAGCCGCGTCTCGAAGATCGGACCAGGCCGCAGGCGAGGCTCGATCGTCGTCGTCATCGCGCTCGGGAGCGGTTCGACAGCGACGCGCGACAAGTCCGAGGCGAACCATAACAGTTTCCGGTGTCGATCAGGGTCGGGAGCCGGAAGACCGGCGACGAACACCGGCACGCCGACCATCCTAACGATATTACTGTACCTCCCGTCGGCCACGGACAGGAGAACGATAGCAACAGGAACCACGTTTTTTACCCCCGTTTTTACACCCAGGCTAAGGTGCCACGCGTTTGATGCATTTTATACGACGACGCCAGCCGACGACCAATCCCATCGCGCCAGGAAGCTACGTCTTCTGAGAGGCGTCGACTTCCCCGTCAAACATATCTACAGACTCCGTCCAGAAGCGCCTAACTCCGTGCCGCAGCCTAACCGAACACGCGAACAATGTCGCGCAGCGCTGCCACGCGTCCTATGGAAGGTGAGTGGAGTCTCTGGTCCCATTTCATTAATTGCTATGCGCCGCGCGGACGGAGATCATCGCGCGCTAATCTCCGACACCTGACGACGGTGTGCCGACGTATTCTCATTATAATAATTTCGTTGCGATCAATGATTCTCATTCACGGTGGTGTTTGCGCCGGTGAGCGCGTGCTCGACGCGATTAAGCAGCGATAAGTACCGCGCGAATCGTTAACATCTTCGCGTGGGAGATCCGGAATAATTGCTACAGGTAGAGCAAATCGAAACGTTTTATTGTATCCCTGTATACAGGCTGTCCCGAAAATGTCTCGCAATCCGGAAATGGGAGGTTTCTGAAGTCATTTGAAGCAACTTTTTCCTTTGCGAAAATGTTCTCCGAGGCTTCGTTTACGAGTTATCAACGAAGAACACTGACCAATGAGAGGCGAGCTCGGCTGGCGCGCGGCGGCCCATCCAACGAGTGCACGGAGCCCAGTTCCGCTCATTGGCTCGGCCGTCTCGCGCCAAATGATCTCGCCTCTGATTGGTCACTGTTTTCCGTTAATAACTCGTAAACGAGGCCGCGGATTGCATTTTCGCTAAGGAAAAAGTTGCTTCGAATCACCTCGGGGATCCCCTACTTTCGGACTGCGAGACATTTTTGGGACACCCTGTATACATATCCCTTGTCGAGGATTCACATTAGTCTCGTCGACGATCAATCCGTCGTTCACCGACCATGTTAGATCGAAGGTCGTCACGTTGGAACCACGTGTGCAAGTTCTCTCTACGGGAAGAAATCGTTTATTTGTCTTCGGCAGGCTAATCTCCGCGGTGTTGCCCTAATGGAAGTAATGAACGTTTCGTCGCGCGAAAATCATCCAAACATTCTCACCGTCCTACGTGCGCGGAAATGTTTTCCTACCGCGATGTTGCTTCGGCCAGATCAATGATTGGGGGTGGGAGGTGTTTATTAACCCTTTGAGGCCGGATGTCGGCATACCGACGACGTCAGAACTATACATCTTGTCCTAGAAGCGGCACTCGTACGATTCGATTGTAATTGTAACCGAAAGACTGGAATATATTGTGCATTTCTTTTATTATTTAAATCGTTGCCGCGTAATTCATTTCCACGAGGAGAACGTTCTTAGTGTATGTAGAATTCTCGACCGCGGAGGGTTTATAAATTTACATATCTGCATCGGTAGGATTTCTTGATAATAGTGCGACGCAACTCCCTCGTTTTAACCTTTTGCGCTCGAGTGGTGACTCCGAGGCACCACTAAAATTTGTTGTATCACGTTTCAAGATAATTTTTATATTAACAAAATTTTGATTTAAAAGATTGCTAACAGTGCAATTATTGCGCGAGTCCCAAGAGTCAATTTCATTGAAAAAACTGAAATAACATTTGAACTATATTTCTTGGGTGTTAAAAGGCAGAAAACTAACTATAGCATTGTCCTTATTTAACTAAGAATTAAGTACGAAAGTTCTTGGATGACATATCTTAATTTTAGGAATTTATATTACCGCCATTTCATATCTAAGATCTGCGGACGGCATAGTATTAATATTACAAGAGATAATTTTAACAGGTTTAATAGTAATGCAACAGTATTTTGAAACTCTCCGAATCTATTCAGGGTTTTTCATTTTGTTATCTGATTGTTCTCATAAATGCTATAAAATAATAGTGTCTATTTTGTTCAAGATAAGAATAGTAGATAACGATTCTGCAGGTTGAACAATTGTACATGTATTGATTAAACGACGAGGCATTGTAATCGAGACAAATTGAACGCCATCCTGTTTGAAATTAACCTTGGATCTCTAAGGGCTGAAACGGGGTAGCGTTGGAATAACAAGGAAGGAGGTCGACGGTTGGAGTAGTTAGGAATTTATTTATTTTATTTTATATTATATTTTATTATATATTTATTTATTTTAGGAATTTATATTATCGCCATCTTCGACATTTTTTTTTAACCCTTTGCACTCGAATGGTGACTCCGAGGCACCACTAAAATTTGTTGTATCACGTTTGAAGATAATTTTTATATTAACAAAATTTTGATTTAAAAGATTGCTAACAGTGCAATTATTGCGCGAGTCACAAGAGTCAATTTCATGCGCATAAAATGCATTTTGTCACGTATAATAGAAATATTATAAGTTAGAAAAATGATTTTATATTTAGAGTTAAAATAGCTTCGAGTGCAAAGGGTTAATAAACTGGCATTCTTTAGACAAGGTTAAGAAAAGAGTATAGATATTAATAAGAGACATTAATAAAACGTTAACGGTATAGTAATGAAAGAATCATTCATAAAACGATAATAGTACAGCAACGAAACAGTAATTGATAAAACGTTAATGGTACAGTAAATTAACAACGAAACCAGAACTAATCATTTCCGTTCATCTGAAAATGTTAGTTCATTCTAATAAGAGCGTCAAACCGTAATACAGAAGGATTTTCTTATCATGAACAGTATAGAAATACATTTTACAGAAACTATAACAAAAATTAAGCTCGCGAACAATTTCCATAGTACGTAATCGGTGAAACCGATAAATCGAAACAGCCATCCGATAGGTGTCCGCAATAATCAATACACCTAATTCATTACCGAAAATTTCGATTTCAACTGTTACTTTTAATAAATCGCAAACATCACGAGAATATTATTCTAGTCTCGTAAAACCCGCGATCGATGAAAGTCGCTAATTTACCACGTGCGCGAACGAGCGGGAAAGGGTTGTTCTAGGGTAATCGAATCGATCGGCCAAATAGCAAGAAGAAAGATAACCGTTGTTTCGCTAGTTCGCCGACAGGCAAATGCGGAGGGCGAAGGAAAGCCAGCGTAGTTTCTGGCGATCGCAAACGTAGCAACCCTCTTTACCCCCGAACGGTGGCAGGGAACCACGACGGCGCCGGTGGTTGGTCTACGCACGCGAACGGCACCACCAGCGCTGGCGACTCGTGGCGCCGTCAAGGGACGACGCCTCGAAGTTTCTCAACGATACGATCGAGCAATAGAGCTGGTCCGTCGACTCGACTCGACTCTTCACCGTGCTGTTCGAAGCGTGAAGCACGCCGTCGTGTGCGACGGGACACCCTCGTGCAGTTGCGTGTGCGAACCCAAAGGAATACATATACGGTGCGTGTCGCGCTGGTGAATCTGGTGTGTCTCGGTGGTAATTCCGCGGTGTGTGTCGGTCTTGCGGTGCGGCACGGAAGGACCACGGCGGTCCCCGTGGCTTCAGGGCCGTGTGTCACGCGCGATGATTATGGTGACGGTGGTGCTGACAGTGGCGGAAAACACGGGACGCCGGTGCCGATGGTCCATGGGAGCAGCGGAGACGACGAACGGTGGACGCCCAGCGCGCACCGGCTGATCATCCTCAGCCCGCAGGACCCGAAAAACGTTTCGAGAGCTGGCCGAAAACAGGCCGCAGAGAACACGGAGCGAGGCCCGATCACCGTCTACCTCGCGCCCCCCTCACGTTTCTGTCATCGACGAGCACGACGACGACGACGACGACGATATTCTGTGCGGCACACGCTGCTCCGGTTTCCTCGGTCCTCGTTCTTTCTTAGCCTGTCCCTCGACCGGAGGAACCAACAGCAGCAGCATCCCTCGTCGAACGATCGATCGCACGGTTTCGAACGTTTTTATGTGCGTCGACCGAGCGTTCCGTGGCTGCTCGTAAAATCCGCGTGAAACGGCCTCGATATGCTCTCCCGTCAACGACGATCGTTATAACGACGTCGCCCTCGTCGACGCGGCCGCCGCTTCGACCGCCTGTATACCCTTACACCGACTGCGAAAACAACGAGGTAACCCGATTCATTTTCGAAACGAAACCGAAGGTCGTCGGAGCGTCTTCCTTCGTACACTGGTTGCGTGCGTGTACGTGCGTCTCCATGTACGTACAAGTGTCCGACACGCCGAGCCGTGGTTTTTCGACGTGTGTACACGAGAGAACGGTGGTGCCGTGTATATCGTGTGCCTTGTATGTGCGCGCGCGAGACACCGTCGATGGAACGAATTTAGAGAGAGCGATTTTGAACGTTGCGTCGTCGGTCGTTTCGAGAACCACGATAATCGGCGAGACGACGAGAGATCGTCGATACGAACGCGAAGACGTACGTTCTACGTCGATGACGTCTCGTCGTCGGACGCCGATGCCGGTAATCGGTGCCGACGATCGACCAGGAACTTGGATAAACAGGGATCCCGTGGATTCCGATGGGGAAAACCAGGGGTCGGCGGTAAGCACGTCGAATTGTGTCGTCGTGTACCTGTTACGATCGTAAACTCATTGACGGTGGACGTTCTTTTCAGTGTACGGCTGTCGCGGGTCTTTCTTTTGTCCACGCGTCGATAGGATGAGACATCTCTCGTAAATAACGTGGCCGTCCATCCGTTCGTTTCGTCTTGTCTCGTTCCGTTTCGTTTCGTTCGTTTATTCGTTCGTTCGTTCGTGTCGTGTCTCGACGCGTTCCGTTGTGTACAGTCGCGCATTTAGAACGCGGTCAGTCCCGCGTTATTAAATTCCCCGCGAATGAGGTTAGTTTTCCATCTATATTAGCATTTTATCGATGCCTGTAATGGGCGAGGAGAGGAGGCGATGGGTGGAACGAACGTTCAGGATCGCCTCTCCGAGAGCACCTTTGACGCCGGGGACGTCGCCCGTTCAGTAATTTTCTAAGCGAATGTAAACTCGGACGTGAATTACTTGCTCGGGGCTGGGACCTCGTAAACGAATGAAAACTGCTGTACCGTTGATTCGCCGTCGAACCCGCCGAGAACACTTCAAATTGCGTGCGGACCCGGAGTGCACGGTCAGAGTGGACGATACGAAAATATCCATCGGAGAAAAATGTTTAAGCACGATATCGAGTTCGATCGCCGTTCGATTCGGGTCGATTGAAATGTTTTCGAGGACGTCGACGATGGATGGGTAAATATTTAATCAACTAGTGGCGCGTCGCGAGAACCGTTAATTGATCCTCCTTTCGCGATTTTTACGGAATCTTGGCCATTACCGGCGGAATGCCCTTATCAATTTCGAAGTGGAGCACCGTTGAGACGTCACACGCAAAATAAATACACTCCCTGAGACGATGCTGTCAGACACCTTCCGAGAGCGTACATATTTACGACATAGTTTATTCAAGGAAGCTCTCTTCGGTGGAATAAGTAATACATCTGAAAATTACGAAGCTAGCTGAAATATAACACAGCGTAAATTTCACTCTAAAAGGTGCGGTTCTTCCTGTTTAGCTACTATACACGATAGTTTTTTCAGCATGATGGTACGATTAATACATACAACAAAATTATGAAGCTAGATGAAGTATAACATAGCATGAGTTTCACCGTAAAAGGTGCGGTCCTTCCTGTTACATGTACGTGTATTCCATAGTTTCCTCGGCATCGTGGTATGATTAATACGTCTAAAAATTACGAATCTAGATAAAATATAACACAGCACGAATTTCACTGTAAAAAAGGTGCGGTTCTTCCTGTTAAGTGTACATAATCCATAGTTTCTTCGGCATCGTGGTATAATTAATAGATCCAAAAATTACAAAGCTAGATGAAATATAATATGCGATGAATTTCAGTCTAACAAATGCAGTTGGTGAGAAAGGGAACGTGTTAATAACAGCACTGTATACATATATGTATAGATATATATGTATACAGTGCTGTTATTAACATATATATATATATATACACAGGAAGAACGTATCATTTTTCACGACACAAATTGGTACGGTTCTACGTAGCGTCTTACACGTAGAATTGTCGGGGAGTGTACGTCGTACATCTTGCTACGCTGTTAATTTGTCTTATGATAACAAATTGCCAACGTGACAGATAAATTGAAAGACTCTGTTAAGCGAAGTATTAGGCGATAGAAAATTCCCATTTTCTAACCGACTCGATGAGGCCACGCAAATGGGAGCGTCGGGTTTTTCCATGAATTCTAGAGAGAGAGAGAGAGAGAGAGAGAGAGAGAAAATGCGTCGCGTTCGCCTATTTACATAGATATGCAACGACGAGGATTTAATGAACGCTTACACGTTTAATTCGAGCAGATAAGAACTGCAAGGTCCGCGGTAACTTCGCTTTTAACGCCATTTTCTCATTATCAATTTTCTTTCAACTTGTCAAGGTGTGTTGTCGCGTTCTGCGGTGTTGTTCGAGTCGAGCCGCCGAAAAACATTCGGTTGTTTTTTCGGCGAGCGGTGATCTTTCCTTGAACTTTCATGCAGCCGTTGCAGTCACCCATGCGTCGGTCACCGGTGACCGACACATGACCACGGCGATTACATGCTCTCGCATAATTACTACTATTTTTAACACGTTGAACGCCACGGGGGGGGGGTCACCGGTGACCGGCACTTAACTTGGCGGTGACGTCATGAGGGGCCACCGGTGACCGGCGCGCCCAAATTGATAGAAATATATGTAATTTAACCCTTTGCACTCGAGTGGTGACTCTGAGGCACCACCAAAATTATTAGATCACGTTCTAAGATAATTTTTAATTGATAGAAATATATATAATTTAACCCTTTGCACTCGAGTGGTGACTCTGAGGCACCACCAAAATTATTAGATCACGTTCTAAGATAATTTTTAATTGATAGAAATATATATAATTTGACCCTTTGCACTCGAGTGGTGACTCTGAGGCACCACCAAAATTATTAGATCACGTTCTAAGATAATTTTTAATTGATAGAAATATATATAATTTGACCCTTTGCACTCGAGTGGTGACTCTGAGGCACCACCAAAAAGAAATTATTATATCACGTTCTAAGATAATTTTTATATTATCAAAGTTTAGATTTTGGACGTTATTGAAAGTGTAACCGTTGTATGAATCACGAGACTGAATTTCGTACGCGTAAAATGCGCTCTGTATCGTAAAATGAAAGTACTATAAGTTAGAAAGATGATTTTAGATTTACAGTTAAAATGGCTTCGAGTGCAAAGGGCTAAAACAAATGTCGATATCTAAAATTTTGTATTATTACCATCGTCGATTGAAACAGTGACCCCTGTCGCAATTAACATGTCAAACATGGTTGTCTATTGCAGACAATATATTTCAACATTATATGTATCGCATAAAAGAATATTCATCGTGGCGCCACGGAGAATTTCTGTAAAACCGGCGTGGCATTCAACGTGTTAATAATGTCAAGCAACGTTGCAAAGTGCACTAACGACGATCTAATAATTGCTTAGATAACATTGCGGTTAACAATCTATTGGAGTAGAAGCGACTGGATACAAATTGCCAGGCAACGAGCATACTTTGATATCGTACGGCGATGCGCGCGTGGTTAAATGTTTTTTCCCGGTAGGAAAATTGGATAATGTCTTAATCGGAAAACACTCGATGCGAATCGTATAGGGCCAATCACGGTAACGACCCTGCACGAGCAAGTAAATCGAAAATGTCGAATAGATATTTTTTCATAAAACGCCCCGTTTTCGAGCTAATTGAGTTCGAATATTGGCCGGGTGCACGTGTACTCGAGTGCATTACTACCGGCAGCAGCGTCAAGAAGCGACCCCCTTACCCCATGGTACTCTTTGAGCGTTGAAAACAGCGCTCGAGTGCGCGTGCACTTGACCAATATTTAAATTTAATTGTCTCGCGAACAGAGGGCTCCTCCCGCACGGATATCGTTATGGACGTTTTCCCCATATTTCTCTCGATCAAATGATCATCCTTCAACTCGCATCGATTCGCTTGACAAATTTGATTTGATTTGATAATTCGATCAACCCCTGCGTGCTCAGCGAAAATCATTTTGAAACTCCGCTAATTGCGATCCTTGTTGTGAACCTTTTATTTTGCAAATTTTATACGATTGAGAATCGAGAAATAATACGATTCGCAGGACATTTGTTAACGGATCTCGGTACAATTAAAAACAATACGGTGTTAACCAAGAGTCGAGAGATCGTGTTTCGTAACTCGAAAATCGAGAAGTTCGGTTTGTTTTCGGATAGCCACGTGTGTCCTGAAACGTGGAATATTTATTTATCCGGGTGGAAATATCGATTAGCGTTGCCGGTGCACGTTCTATGAACGTAGAACGCCCGTCAATTACAAACGACATTCGAGGAAAGCGAACTTCTAATTGAGAATACAATTGCCGGCAGATTGCGACGCAGAAGTCGCTCCGCGAACGGGAACGTGTCGGGCCGCGGCGGTTTCGATTTGTCAAATTTAAACACGGCTCACGACTGCGCAAATAATGCGTGCCGGCGCAAACAGCGCGGCTCGTGTGACCCTTATTTTAGCTCTAGAATTATAAAAAATTCAGCGACTTCCAACTGCAGCGGCGGGACATAGTCGTACGATATATCGCGGTGCATGCGCCGCGATACGTGTTTCCGAAGGATTTCTACGGGGAGGACCCGTTCACGTTTGTACGTCTTCGGCCCGTTTCCG
Source organism: Megalopta genalis (assembly GCF_051020955.1). Classification (NCBI taxonomy): domain Eukaryota; kingdom Metazoa; phylum Arthropoda; class Insecta; order Hymenoptera; family Halictidae; genus Megalopta; species Megalopta genalis. The sequence goes on from NC_135016.1 coordinate 29,533,563, forward strand.
GTTTCAAGAGTCGCCGAAATTCGCAACGCGATATCCAGCGTTTCTCGCGCGTATTAAATTCCATCGGGAACATTGCCGATCAATTTTTGGATGCGACGTTCGCCGCGGTCTTCCCGGTGGAAGTCGGTGACGTGATTCTTGCCGATCTGGGAGGGGTTGGGGGCGTTATTTGTCACGTATCAACAAAAATAAAGTCGCTACGGATTTGAATAATTTTTTTTTTTATACGTTCATGTCGAATCTAATTTTCTCGTGCTTTATCTATTTGTTACATTTCCTTCGACGATTTTGTACGCTCTTTTAAAAAGTATGCTGAAACTGACCTTAATTTTTTTATTCTTTCTACACTATTACATAAATTCGTGATCTCAAAGTTGTATATAAAAATTATTCACGCATTTTGGTTGCCTACGTAAGAGCAAAGGAAACATGTACGTATGTAGTTGGATCGTGATTCGAATTTTTGAGAAGGATATAGTAGGCGCATCAAAAAATTGCTGAAATAAGATACATCTTCGTTCCTGAAAATGTAATGATGATATGTTACATAAAAATTCGCACGTAACATTTCAAAAATGTACTGCCAGTTTATAGCAGTAGTTTTACCAAGTTAAAAGTTTATCTTCGTCGAATAGATTTTATTATAAATAAGATATAATTTCGTAATCGTCATCCACAGGAGAAATAGGCGAACAAGACATGGAAGAGTACAACCAGATTTCTCGAAGTTTCCTTCATAATTCGTTCGCTCATAGAAGTCCATTGACAATTAATAGCGCGGTACTGAATTATTAATCTCTGCCACGTGACCTGGTGCAGGCATCGTTCCACTGACCGTATCGCATGAAAGTGGTATCGAATGAACGTCTATAAACGAAAATCGCGAATCTTAAAAAGTCGTTTCACTTTCACCGTCTCGGCGCTTTAACACGGTAACCACTGATCTATTTTCCGGCTACGATTAAAGTCCTGTTCCTCGGAAGAGCGTAAAAAAAAAGTAGACAATACTTTTCATCGAAACTATTCTTCTATGTAGATCTTGCACGTAAAATTGCGTTGCACCGTTTCCTTAAATTAGAAACTCTATATGCGTGCGCAATTCATCGACCTTAGGAAAAGAAAGTCCAAAGCTTAGATCATTCGATCTTGGAAAGGTTAAACAACTCGCTTGCGTGCGCATAAACATTCGTTTTTAGCGCTTCTCGCGACGAATAGCGTCGTTGCTACAGTAAAAACTGTCGCGAAAACTTAGAAAAACACTCTTTCGAACATTTGGAAATAGTAATTTTTAACGTTCAACAATCTTTGGTCTTGTAGATCATTTTTATAAAACAATTAGCTTTCCGGGAACTCGCTTTTCCCTCGCGTTCAAAATGATATTCGCTTTTGAAAAATATAGGGATACGATTATGAAAGCTGACAGCGTTTGTTTAAACCTCCCTCGCGTCAACGGCTCGCATAATCTCATCTTAAACTTATCTCATCTTACCTTCAGCTTTAATCCTCCGGGAAGGAATGCCGACGTACAGGCGATATGACTGTACATCTTAATCCAGAAATTCCAAGCAGACAATTTGATTACTAGACTGCGGATTTCATCGTGTTTAGGACAAAAGTGAATAGGTGAAATACGAAACTGTGAAGATATTGAAAGTATTAGGTCTACCGGAAAGTTCTGTCCGTTTGAGAAATGAAAGGAAATAATAGATTTTAATAAATTTAATGATATTTATTGTAGAATATAATTTCCGTCGTTACTTGTGACCTCTTGCCAGCGCGATGGCAATTTGTGAGCAACATTTTTCAAAAATATATGTCTCAAATGAATATGCGCATATCTATTGAAATTTGCAATGACATTATCAGGCAGAACTTTCCGGTAGACCTAATATTTGAGACTGCTGTTGCACTATTGTTGACTTAATAAAATCATCAGAAGGAACAATTAATTTTCATTTAATTTCTCATAGTTTCATTTCATATTTTCACTATTTTATTGTTCACCTATCCATTTTTGTAATATATGTATAAAATCCGCAGTCTTTTAACACTAGAACTACCAAAGCAATCAAAATAGAGTGGTTTCTGATTTTTTCTCTTGCAGTTCTTGTGGTATTATAAAGATATTTCCAGGAGAAACTTTTACGTACTTTTCTTTATTGAAGTATATATTGTAATATAAATCACATGCGCAATTTATATTACATATTTATATTATATATATTTATATAATTGTATAAATATTTATATATTTATATTATAGATCCAGTCTTGGCATTGTTATGAAACGGTGCACAGTAAAATTCTCCTCTATTGTCCTTCAGTTTGTAAACAAAAATGGACAATTTTGGAAGAGGAGATACGATTATCCTCGCGTCTCATTTTTATAGTTGTTAACAGTCGACGATTATAAAAACGAGCCGCGAGGCTCGAATAATCGTATACCTCTTCTCAAATAGTCCATTTTTGTTTGCAAGCTGAAGGACAATTGGAGAGAACATCCTGCATATTAGTCGCGTTTAGGGCTCGGTAGTTCCAGTGTTAACTACTTTCCCAACCATTCTTACGTTTTATGGATCCTAACAAAATACTAGGAATATAGAACGATAGACCAACAAATGAGAATTAATTGTTAAATCGTAGTAATTTGTTCCGTCATCCGCATAAAGTGTCGAGGGTTAATTATCGATGCTTCCATCGCATTGGCATTTAACCACCGTGTCGATTCGACAACCATTTAGCAGGAACGAATTGCAAAGGGGCCGAAACCTCAAGATAACCATCAATTCCGAATTTTTAACGAGTCCACATAAACGTCCGCAGCGTGGCGCAGGTTAACAAAGGGAACAGCGATCCCAGCGTCGGATAACCAGAACGACGCAATTAAGGGAACATTTCTCGTTTGTATTGATAACTGAAATGACTGGATTAGTGCCAAGCATCGGATTTTAAGGCCAGAGCAGCGTCGTCGCCGTTCGTAAAAACTTGCTAGAGCACCGCGCGGAGGGGGGAGGGGGGGGGGGCAGAGATTTCTCCGTATCCAAGGGATGGATCTTCAGCGCGGCTGTCTCTTCGTAGAACTTGAGCCGTGAATTATACATATAGCGATTTCTGGTACGTTCCGGTGAAAGAGTCTCGAGACACCGTCGATCGAACCGACGGGATAAGACGCGTTATTGATTCTTCTTGATACGAGCGCGCCGGCACGATAAATTCTATTTTTTTTTGTCGCCTTTTCTGCGAGCTGTTCGATCGCTTGCTTGCTTGCTTGTACTCGCAAGCCGAGAAATATCGCGCCGGAAATGAATTGGATCGGTTTTGCGCGAACGTTCCGCTTTTTTCTGTAATACATAGATTTACGCGCGGCACGCCGGCACGATCTCTCATCTTTCACATGCGGCGAATCGGGCGCGAACGCGACTCTGTCCGAGCGAAATCATTTTTGTCATTGTATTTTGTGGATATACAGAATGAATCGTGTAAATTTTAAATTATCAACATCTAAATGAAAAGTGTTAAAAATACAAAAGTTATAATGTTTTAAGGGGGCGAGAACTTACGACGTATTTACACTTTTTTGTAAATAGTGCAGTTTTCGAACTTTCAAGGTCTACTTCTTTTTTTTTTTTTAGATGGACGAGTATATCTCGCTCATTGTAGATCGAAAGAATATGAAATTTTAAGTAGAAAAGTGTAGACTTACGTTCATCCTAATGTTGATTGTTCACAAGATTTTAGCCAGTGATTACATCCTTCGATCGATTTATTTTAACCCGAGAAAGATAACCTACGTCGCAGAGGCGCCTGCAAAGACTGTTGATTTTTGTTAATTTTTCATAGAGGTCTAGTGATTTAAGTTTAAAATTACTTAAAATATAAAAAAATATAATATAAATGCATTTTATTTTTACAATAATGCCAAACCTTTAAAATGACTAGATTAACTTAAATAAATATCCATTGTTAGTATAAAATTGACGCCTTAGAAAAGCATGCGCCTCTGAAGCGTATGGTTATCTTTTACGTACGTTGTCATATGGTTATCTTTCTAGGGTTAAAATCTTGTTAACCATTAGGTTTATAGGTTGTTGGTAGGTTTATACTTTTCTACTTAGAAGTTAATATTCTTTTGATCTGCTATGAGAAAAATATATCATTCCATTAAAAAAAAAAAAGAAATGAGATTAACCTTGAAATATTGAGAACTACGTTATTTAACACTAAACCTATCGCGGTCAAAGTGACCGCTTTCTTATTTTGCAATTCTGCAAAGTTCCGAGACTCTTTCGTGGAAAACGCTTGAATAAGTTATATTATTGGAGCAAGTTGTGTAATAAAAACTGTACAAATTCTAAATAAATTCGGTCTTCTCACTTTTGTGAAGCAGTACATGCCAGTTAGTATTACTGCTTGGTAGGTTTAGTGTTAAAAGAAAGGTACATACGTCAATTGTGTAAAAATCAACTACAGTAATGTCTCTCTAATTGACGCTCAGATAATCCACAAAAATAGACAATTTAGGAAGTGGAGATACGATTATTCGATCCTTGCGGTTCATTTTTATAGTCTCGAATTGTCAACAACTATAAAAACGAGCTGGAAGGCTCGAATAATCGTGTCTCCTCTTCCCAAATTGTACATTTTTGTGCGCAATCTGAGCGTCAGTTAGGGAGACATTACTGTACCAGTAATTCTTGAGACAAATTTTTGAAAATATATATATATTTTCATAGCATTTTTCCGCTGACTCTGAATCCGTCAAAATTAATTTGCGTACACCTGCTGCGTACGTTGGATCACGCGACTTTCACAACATTGTTTTGTCTAACAAATATTTTGGAAGTTGCAGGGATGTACAAGTTGCGTATAGTCTGCTCTGTACAAAGACGAAAATGATTTTACTCGCGGCTAGAAAACGGCGTTTCAGCTCGCCGCGCGATCCGCTCGCTTCGCGAGCGTTCTCGCGAGCTGGGGCCGCGTAGTTTGTTCCGCGACGAAGGGAAAGGACGTGGAAAGGGCAGAAAGAGAGCCGTCCGGAGGATTTTCCATTATCGCGGAGACGACCGGCAGCAATTCCGCGGGAAATTACGGGCGGCGAAAGTAAATCGCGGAACGGGCTCTTATTATGAGCGCGTGCTCGCGTCAGAAGAACGCTTAGCGGTGCGAGAATCCTCGGGGCTGGTCTTGGATCCTCGGTCGAAACGTTGTTCTCGAATCGGACTCGAAAGTTCTACAGTCGCCGTGGCACCAGCCGGCTCGCTAAATTCCCGCGGAAACCGCGCAAATATTTAATGGAACGTGGATGCTTCGCGCCGTTCAACTAGCCGTCTCTTGCCTCGCGTGTATGACGTGGGACTTCTTCTTCTTCTTCTTCTTCTTCTTTTTCTTCTCTTTTTTTTTCTTTAAATACGAGCAGCCGTTTTATGCCTGGGTTAATAATAGAACTGCCTTTTATCTAGGGCTGAAAATAACGTTACTCGTTTGAACCCCGAGTTGTAAATATGGTCGGGCCCGGTAAACAATGCGGAGGTGGTTTTTTTGTCGGTGGTGGTGGGTCTTTGCTTGGCTTTCCGTTGGAATTTATGTTCGGATAAAGGCTGTGACAGAATTGAAGTAATTTCGTTAATTGGACCGAGACTACAGCGGTTCTGTGAACTCCTTCGACTGTTCGGGAGGCTTGAAATCCGGACGAAGTTGTGCATTGTAATTGGACTTGCAGATCTTCGCGCGTTCAGGGTGTTTGTGCAGTTTTACGGCGGTTGATTCTTTGAAGAACAGGAGTTAGATAACAATGTATCTCTCTCTGTTTAATAATATCAGTATATAAAAAATAATGCAGCGGTATCGTGAAATTATTTTAATGTCTTCATATGTTTGTATTTCATCTACTAATTTTTGTCGTAATTGTATAAAATCCGCAGTCCAGTTATAACTGCGTGAAATCCACGATCAACTAATAATTAGAAAATTCTACAGCTTTTAACGTAATCTCAAGTTAAATCAAAGTAAACATGCATACAGTCTAAGAGATGATGTTTTTTTCAATTCGAAAGAGGAGTTCATCATATTTGAAAAGTAATAGAATCGTATAGAAGAAACATTTTCCATCTTAAATTTCAAATCTCACAACGATCGAATTTCTGATCAGTTTAAAAGTATAGTTGCGAAAATCATATTCTTTCGCCGTAGAAGAAATTTGGATCGACTGCTTTAAGATCAGTCTGCTGTCGAGATTATATCGTGTAGCCATGAATTCTTATCACAGCCTCGGTGCTAAAGAACTTCGAGAACTTTGATTTTTGCTAACTAAGTAGATCGACAAGTTTGATAGGAACTTGTAACGGCGTTATACACTCACGAGGTAGCGAATGAGAGTTTAAAAATGTCCCGGCAACTACCCTCAAGTCTGTAACGCGAAAATAAAGTAGAATCTCGATTATCGAAATCCCTCGAATCGAAATTCTTTCTTATCCGAATAGACGTTTCGCACTTAGACGTTCGTTGTACGTATCGGTAAATTAATTAAACCCTTCGCGGAAAGAAACAATTTCATTTGCAACTGCGTCGATTAGCAATCCTTCGCCCTTGATCGTTTTCCTGACGGAATGAAACAATTGTTCAGTTTCTTCAAAGGAATTAATTCGAGCAAACAGGAAAGACAATTTTCATCCAACTCAGGTTTCTTGTCATTATCATTATCATTATCATCATGCGAATTTAATTTTCATGAAAACGAAGCCTCCCACGCAATTTTCTTATTCTTGATTTTCTTCTTATTTCGAGCCGTAGAATTTACCCGATCCATTCGTACCATGAATTATGAAACACCCTGTATGTATATAATATGTATAACGTATTAGATTTATATTTTATAATCGCAGCTATTGGCAGCCGATTTGTCTACTTCTCGATTATCCTTGTCTTCTTGCATTTTTCTATATTTTCTTATGCTGTACGACCACTTATTAAAGATTTAAGGAAGATTCGGCGGGATTGGTGTTCACGAAAATAGGCGTTTCGTTGTTCTGTGCGCGGCGACGTAAGCTCCATGCGAAGATACATGCGAGGAACACGCGGGGTCGCGTTTTTTCCATGGAGGCTTTACGGGAGAGAATCGAGGTTCAATATTGGCCGAGTGCGCGTGCACTCGGACACAGTGGGACGACGGTGTTCGATTCGCCGGTCGTGGGAGTGTCGGTGGCGGATTCCTTTCAACCCATGGACACCCAGGAGTGACCCGACCGTGCCCTCGCCGGTGCACGCGCACTCCGCTCGATATTTAAACTCGATTTTCTCGCGAAACCAAAGGCTCTTTAAAGAAAAAATGGCGTTCAGCGAATTCCGGGCGGCTTTTCGCACGGTAAATTGATGCGTCCCGGCTGCAGTCTCTCTCTCTCTCTCTCTCTCTCTCTCTCTCTCTCTCTCTCTCTCTCTCTCTCTCTCTCTCTCTCTCTCTCTCTCTCTCTCTCTCTCTCTGCCCTTTGAGAGGCCGGATGTCGGCGCATTTGACGACCCTCGGCACTCTGTGCGCCTAATTCCTAAAATTCCGGGCAAGTAGGTTCGATATTGAATTCGCCGAAATCTAATATTTAAACCGCGGGTCTCTATGGTAATGTCACAAACGTTAGAACCGAAGAAAACTTTTGTCAATTAAAAAACTACCCGCGACAGTGAAATGAAGGGTGTCCATCTTTGAGCGTTACTTCGAAATTTCGCGTCATTAAAATTTTTTGCAGTAACTTTATACTGACTTTATCTGCAAGTGAACCACTTTCTTCATATTTTTTAATTATTCTTTGGATTCGCATGTTCGATCGACAGTTTTCTCTTCTATATTCTGTACGAAATTGTTGTTCCTCCAACTTCTCTGCACAATTTTCGTCAAATTTGTAATAATTCTTAACAATAAACAGGCGTTGTTGAATCAAATGTCTTCTCTCCACATTTGTTACACTTCGGTGTTTTAACGAGTCATTTTTATCGTAAACGCGTAAAATCGTTACTACGACGCAAGTGACCAAGAAATAACTTTTATCGTATCACAGGCGCACGAATCATATTTTATTAAGATCAACCCTTTGCACTCGAAGCCATTGTAACTCTAAATTCAAAACAGTCTTTCTGATCTGTTTATTATTTTAATAATTTATTATTAACCCCTTAACGCGCAGAAACGTATTAACACGGGCGTGCAAAACCGGCCAAAATGTGCAGACCCGTATATATACGGTCGGCGTCGCAACTTATGTTATGTTACCTATATTAATTGAAAAACAGTACGATGGGTACAAAATTCGATCTGCAATGCGATTCAATATTCACTATAATTATTTATCCACTATTTTTATTGAATTTTTAGTAATTTTTGCATTTTTTTTACATATTTATTGAAATTAAGGTCCAAATATGTATTTTCTTAGATAAAAAAAATTGATTTTTTTGGTCGGTTTTTTTTTTTAAATTGTGCATTAAGGGGTTAATTTTTATTATTTCCATAGTATTTCCATAGTATTTCCATAGTATTTTTTATTATATCCATAGTATTTCCATAGTATTTTTTATTATTTCCACAGCATTTCCATAGTATTTTTTATTATATCCATAGTATTTCCATAGTATTTTTTATTATTTCCACAGTATTTCCATTTTATGTGACTTGCTGCATTTTGTACATACGAAATTGAGTCTTGCGACTCGTACAACAGTTACGCTTCCATCAGTTTTTCGAATATAAATAAATACGATAATGTGTATTTTGGAACTTGATACAACAATTTCTAGAGGCACCACAGAGCCGTCACTCGGCTGCAAAGGGTTAATAATAGGGTTAATAAAAGCGTCGCAAGAGCAATCGCCGTAGCAGTCTTCGATATTTTTTCGACTCCGAGGGATCTTTTGGGGCAGCGATTTAGCCGAACACGCCGTGTCAAAGGTCAAACGTAGTCCCAAAACGCGCCGCCTGTTCGTGAATTCTGAAGATATTAAAAAAGAAACTTTCAGCGGATATACTTTCCTGAATGCAGAATGCACGACCTCGCATCCTTATTGCACCTATGACCTCGATGTTCCGCTCGGTGCTCCTGCCCTGAGCGATATCATTTTCAGAGACGGATCTTTTACAACATTTAAATAGTCGATTTCGTGCAAACGCAGTAACGAAACTCGTCGTAGCGAGTTCGGGGCAACGTAAACGTTGTTTAAGAGCAATGGCAGCGAGCAGAAAGAACGACGACAGTGGTTCGCAGGGGAAAAAAGTCGCGATTCAAAGAAGTGCTCGTAAGAGCAATTATGTTTTACAGCGTCCTTTTTTTGCAAACGCAGCTACACGTGAGGGAATTAGTTCTATGACTTCTACTTGAGACGTAGAATCATCTTTTTGTTCACCGCGTTGGGGACTCTCCGCCGCCTTCGGCGAGAATTAATATTTTTACAACTCCAAAGATCTTCCGACGTTATCGCTAGACTGCGGATTTTATGCATTTATAGCAAAACGGAGCAGCTATAATTTAGGATAGCACAATAAAGAAATTTCAAAGTGACAATCTATTATTTTTAATCTATTCAAATGACTAACGAAAAAATGAACTTGCTATTCAGTCTCCGTATCTTACAATTAATGTAGACAATATTTACTTTGCATACAAATCCGCAGCCCTAATTATCGCCATTTTAACGCTTCGACCGCCACGCCGATAATCTAAAAAATTTCTCAAATTCAAGGTATTTTGTTTAATCGAATTGAAATTTGAAAGTTAAATTGCACGACATCGATTACTTTTATAATTATATTTTTGTTGTTAGAAATATTATATTCTTATGGATTGCGGAGCCTGATAAAAATTAGGAAGATACAATAGATCAGCGTAAAAATTAATTTTCAAATCGGAGCAAATAATTCCGTCACCCGCGTATGGGAATAAAATTTGGAATAATTTTATTTATTATTTCAAAACGATTTTCTTTTGTATAATTTTTTTTATCTTACTTGTATAATTTTTTTTATCTTACTTGCATGACCGACTTGAAAACGAAAATACGTTTCGCACGCGATCTTCTTAGTTTCAAATATCATATTTTATGGATCTTGCCCAACGTTGAGCAATAAAACAAAAATACCGAACGACTCTTTGGAGCAGCCATTGCGGCATAAAACTGCACACTGAACAATGGAAATTCCCAAAATTTTCTTGTTTACATCATCCATCACTGAAACGATAGCTGCGTTCCATTTTTTTCTCCCACAATATTATTCTCGCTTCCGTTGAGAGAATGTTCTTACTTATCCGGCTGGCAGAAATGGATTTCTCTCCTGTTAATAGTTCGGAAGGGAGATTCTTTTCAATGAATTACGCTCAAGTTGCACTATTTTAGTGCTTCAAACTTCGAAGCTACTTCTTCGAAAGCTGTTGTTCGTGTTGCATGTTTTCAACACCTAATAACAAAATAGGCAATCGTGTCGTTGGAACTTACAGCTCTTTCGAAAAAAATTCTTCAATCCTGATCCGGTCATGTGGCATCCGTAGAAATGTTTCTTGTGCAGGAGAACAATAAAAAAAGAGTTTTAATTGCAGCAAGCTGTAATAAGTTCTGTTAGTTATCGATACTTCTGTTCGCTTTTGGAAGGGAACTCCGAGAAAACTGTCTAGTTAAAGGATAAATAAATTCAGGTTTATTCATCGAATAAACCAGTTATAGAATTAACGAGGTAGACACTGGTAACAAACGCGATTGCAACAAATGAGCCGTTTATTTTGAAAGTGGCATAAGTCACTTTACCGTAATGAAAAGTGGTGATTTTTTAATGTTTATACGAAATTATTTATACTGAGAAAAATATCAGTATCCTGAGATAACAAATACAAGTAAATCTTCTCGAAAGTTAACATCCGTATTTTTAAACGTGTTAAAACGCAAACCCTTAAATATATCGACTTAAAAACAAAGTGACTTATGCCACTTTCAAAATAAACGGCTCAAACATCAAGATATTTTATCATTCTTCAATTCTATATCATCGTAAGATAATGTTTTTAGATTCTAAACTCGACGCATCCTCGCCACTGCAACCCTTTAGATGTAGTATCACCGGCAGTACATGATAAAAATGTAAGGGATACCTAAAAGTGCTGTAACTTCGCGAAAAAATATCACAGCCAAGTTTCTTTCTTTTTTTTTACATTAAAGGAGGAGGATGGTACTTCATTCGACCGTAAACGGCATCTGTGGGAAAAATTTTGCGAAGTCCGTGCATTTCGTCAAACATGGCAATTTTCAATATGACGAACTCGGTAATTTCCAATACGAGAAACATGGTCTCACATTTAAATGGTTACAACGGCGAATGTGTATCGAATTAAAAATCGAGAAACGGTATCTTAAAGTAGAAGTTTCGAGCTTTAATTTGAAAACAAGACCATCGTCCTACGATGATTTCTCGCGGTGTCATCGTCGCGGTCAAAGTTAACAAATTTTAATTACCCATAATTTAATTTAATTATCAATAATTATCCACGAAACAATTATTTATAACATCGGGAAAGAAAGTATCGGAAACCAGTCGTTTCGATCGATTATCTGGTGTTAACCGTAGTGTCAAAATGCGATGTCGAAAGGTTCGCATTCCATCGAGCATTAAAAATCGATATATCTGCGTGGTTATTGGAAATATTACTGCGAATAAAATCTCGACGAACAAAAGCCGGGATTCGAATCGACCACCGTGCAACGCGTTCGGATTTCACGCGCGATGCACCCCGCGGCACTAAAATAGTTTCGGCTTGTAGAGAAAGAGAGAGAGAGCGAGACAGAGAGAGAGCGAGAGAGAGAGTGAGAGAGGCAGAGAGAGAGAGAGAGCGAGGCAGAGAGAGAGACAGAGAGAGAGAGAGAGAGGTAGAGAGAGAGAGAGAGCGAGGCAGAGAGAGAGAGAGAGCGAGGCAGAGAGAGAGAGAGAGAGAGAGCGAGGCAGAGAGAGAGAGAGGCAGAGAGCGAGGCAGAGAGAGAGAGAGGCAGAGAGCGAGGCAGAGAGAGAGAGAGCGAGGCAGAGAGAGAGAGCGAGGCAAAGAGAGAGAGAGAGAGAGCGAGGCAGAGAAAGAGAGAGAGAGAGAGAGAGAGAGAGAGAGAGAGAGCGGTTTCCGCGTGCAGCTCCGACGGTCCAAGCGTCTAAACGTTGCCGGGAAAATGATTTTTCGCGAAGAAACGTGGTACGCTCGCCGTTTGAGAACCGCGTGCTTACGTAAGAGCGAGCCATTACCACGGTCTTAGGAGATCGGAGACGCGGTGTGCTGTCCGTCGGCGCGGGTTCTCTGGAAATCTCGGGGCCGGAGGAGCGTGTGTAGATCGACGCCGAGGCCCGTTAAGATTTCGAGGAAGTGCACACATCTCGTCGGATATTTTCGTTCGTAGACGCCCAAAGCGGCTTGCTCGCGAACGCTGACATCATTCGTGCATGTGGAACCAAGGACACCGAAGAAAACACCGCTCGCGAAGGATGCTTGCTTGCACGATCGCTGCCGCACAAATCCCGTCGCCCGCGATCCTCCTACGTTGACAGTGCGGCACTTTGTTTACTCTCTTTCGTTGCTAGTCCCGTTTCTCGCGGAAAACATCCTGATCGGTTTCGCCCGTTTCTCGCTTTTCCTTTTGTCCGAAGTTGCCGGTCGATTTTCATCAGCGAGCACGATAACTCGAACACACTGCAATGTAAATGTTTTTTTCTCGAATAGGATAGCGCTAAATTATACTTAACACTATGCCGTCCGCAGATCTTAGATATGATTCTTTCGTTTGACGCCGGCATAATAGGTTGAAAATATTAGATTTAAAAAAAAATGTCGAAGATGGCGGTAATATGAATTCCTAAAATTAAGATATGAGCCGTTTATTTTGAAAGTGGCCTAAGTCCATTTATTTGAAAATGCAGATATTTAAGGTTTTTACGTTTTAATAAATTTAAAAATATTGCTAATTGATAACATGGTGGTATAATGTTTTTGTGTTCCTAAGGGTCACTACGTTCTTTCAGTTTTGCTGACATGAAATTATATGTATTACGTAGAAATGTGAATATTAAAATAGCTAGCTCGGTGTGTTTTTGAAAAATGACTTAGGCCACTTTCAAAATAAACGGCTCGTATGTCGTCCAAGAATTTTCGTACTTAATTCTTAGTTGAATAAGCACAATGCTATAGTTAGTTTGCTGCCTTTTAACACCCAAGAAATATAGTTCAAATGTTATTTCAGTTTTTTCGAATGGCACCAAAGTGGTACCACCGGCATACAAGAGATAGTTTTTGCATGACACTCAGCGTGGTGCCACCGGACGGCATAGTGTTAAAATACAATCTATAATGAATTGATATTATTAGTAACAGTGCTGGAATTTTTCTTCACATCTTCGGTGGTTATTCGTAACCAAAATATAATTCTAGTTATCCGTAATCGTTATTCATACCTAGACCGCGGATTTTATGCATTTCGTGATAATAATTGATAGATCAAATGCAAAATAGCAAACACATATGTACAATTTGGGAATATTATTGTATTACTGCGGACTCCATTAGAATGATTAAGAAAATAAATAAATGTCTATGTAGTTTCTGCACTTTGTTATTAATGAGAACAATTTTTATTTTGCATAAAAATCCGCAGTCTATTCATAACCATTATCCATAAACTCTTTTTGTTCTGTCCCTCACGAATATTTATATTTAAGTTTTCTTTTTTCCGTTTTACATTTTTCTATCTCATCCGTTGTTGCATGACTGCTACCATTATTATTATTATTATTATTATTACTATTACTACTCTCTCTCTCTCTCTCTCTCTCTCTCTCTCTCTCTCTCTGTAACAAAGGGTTTATCCCGTTGATAAATAAAATTATTATTACTATTATTATACTACTATTATTATACTATTATTATTAACCAAAAATTATATTCGTCAATTGTAGCGGTTATCTGTAACGAATTAACATTCTCGTCATTTGACGAGAGTTCGTAATTGAAACTGTTGTTTTGATCATTGTTATCGATAACCAAAAACTAAACTCCGTCATTTATCATGGTTATTGGCAACCGCGACACATTAAAATATCCTTTAAAATTTAACGACGACTGCCCTGTATTTGATGCGAATCAAAATCAATTGGCGAAATAAATGTAGGACGCGCGAGGTCAGACCCCGAAGTCATTCTGCAGAGTAGCATTTAGTTTAGTCCAAGGCTCCGAAGCAAACACATCATCCCGACGAGCAAGCGTCTCCATTGAGTCAACAAAGTTGTTGATTCTACACCGTGCGCGAAACAAGTTCCAGGAGAAACTTGCAACAGTTACGGGATTGCCGCAGTCATTTCTATAAGTTCTTTTGATCTTGCCGCATCGCACCAGGACGCGGCGTCAATCAAGGTCTTCCTTTTCCATGAGAAACCTGGAACATTTAGCATGATTTGAAGATTTTTTTTAATTACACCGTGTAGAGTATTTACCTTAGTCTAATGCTTAGTCTATGCTAGTCTATCGGGAATCTGGTGAAAAAAAGCGATACTCTGATCCATGCGCAGTGCAAAAAGTTATAGATTTCTATTTTCAATTATCTCGAATATAGAAATATACAATTTTTATCTGGTTTAAATATCAGGAAAAAATGTAAAAGTTGCTTCGAGTCTGTTTAACACTGAAAAGTATAATAGCAAATGATATTCTTAAAATTCAATTTCAAGATTTATCGGTGAAAAATTATTATAATAATTCGACAATAATTATTAATAATTATTATAATAATTCTAATTGTACACACCATCGTGGTTTCAATGAGGACACACGTTACGACGATGGTGTTTCGTCGTGTTCGTAATAAGGACAGACCTGGATGAAACAGACATTGACGTTCCAAAAATAAGCGATCTATTATTAACAACAAAGGGCATGCAGATTTGTCCATTTTCGACGTCGCGGCAACGTCTTAACTTCAGCTAGCTTCAGAAACCCGGGCCGGTACTTTGTAACGAAATACTGCAGCTTTAAAACCGCTGGGGTTAATTCGACACCGCGCATTGTTCGCGGAAGGTTACACAAAGGTATATGACCTACGAAAACCGGCGGGGCAGTTCCGCCGGCGAGTAACGTCTTATTCGCCAAAATTCGGCAGTTTTCTGGCCGCGCGTGACGCAGAACACGCGTTCTTATTTTAAACCCTGCGGCGAATCCGCCCGTCGCGGGACAACGGTATCAACAATGGGCGAGCGTTTCTTTCGGAATCGAAAATAACACGTTGCTCTCTCTCCGATCGGTTTTCATCGACGGTCGCGGCTGACGCGGATTCATCGGCACACGGTTATAGCTTGTCGACGGGGTCCGATTCCCCTTATTATAATTATCCGTGGACAGGACACGCAACCAGTGTTTACGGAGGAATAAGTTACGCAAGGAATGGGGTAGGTGATGCATGCGCAGAAGAGCAGCTTGGAGCGTATACCGGATGAACATTGTAATTCCGTACTGCGATCGAACCGATTACGATGGTATTTTCAACGTACATACAACTTATCGAGATCTGCAAAACGCATTTTTTTTTTGAAAATGAGTTTTTCATTCTCTCTTGTCGTTTCAAGCGGTAGTAAAATATAAAAGAAGCATTCTAGTTATGATCTAGCAAACTGGTCCCTTTTGAAAACAATTCAAGTCGTCCAATTCGAATAATTTAATCAGCATTACTGTAACTGCTTTGAAACATCGGTAATCGAGACGTTCCAATTTGCATTTGTCCTTAATTTCATATCGAAAAGCCTTCAACGTACAGAAAATATTCAGTTGCCAGACTAGAGAACTAAAAAAAGATATGAAATGCAAGAAAAGGTGAATTTTTCCGCGAACTTCGGCCGAAGATCTGATAAATGAACAAAAAAAAATGTTGCTTAATGTGTAACTGGGTAGTCGGTAATTTGGAGCCTTACCCTGTCGCGTGACCGGGACCGATTTCTTTTCAGAAACCCCCTTGAACCTCGCGAGAAGCCCCCGAGCGATGCTTCCCATCGTCGGCGATCTGAAATGCTCGAAAGTCTCGCGGTATCGCCCCGATATCGTCACGTGACAGGATCGGAGCTGGTCGTCGAAGAGGGTAGCCGCGAGTCCGAGTGTCCTCGGACGTTGAACGAGTCCGGCGGACGAGGCTGTTCCCATCGAACAGCTTGGACGCTCGCGGCGGAACTGGTCGCGCAGCGCGACGACGATACGGGACCGGTGAAAGAAGGTTTCATGGTGTCGCCGGAAGGAAGATGTCCGTCAAAGGACATTGCCGCTGCCCGAGGATCACCGGACCTGCAGTCGTAGATCGTCGCCGTCTAACGAAGGTACAGACCACGGGCTAATGCCGTCCTGCGCCTGCGATGATTCGCGAGGACGAAGAAGAGGAGGGACCCAGGTGGAAATATGTAAGAGGCGAGGCGGACATTGTCTCGTCGGCACGGCTCAGGTGCCACGAGGAAGAAGAGGTTGGCCTTATAGAAGGTTTATAGTTTGCGTAGGATAGACGATGAGCGTCGAGGTTGACACGCTGGAACTCGAGGTCTTCGAGGTGAGTCCTCCAATCCTCTCGAGGACACGACGAACGGAAATCGAAGAAGAACGATAGAGCGATAGCTTTCGCTGTCGACGAATCGATCGGCTACCGTTAACTCGCAGAGGATCGGTTTCTTAGGGGATCGTTTGCAGAGGCTAGATTATATATTACAGGCCTGATTATTATACTCGAACGTGTTTCCCTCAAAATATGCAGAATTCGTGGTCTTGGTTAACTAGCAATGTTACTTTACATATCAATTAGCTATACTATCTGGCAACGCTGCGAGATACTCTATGTGGCAACGCTGTGAGATATACTGTTAAAAAAAAGAGTATAGCGTAGAAAAATTTCGGATAAAAATTGGCCAACTTTGACTAACGATTGCAACGATTATTTACGCAAAACATCATCGTAGGATGATAATTTTTTTTGTAATTATAGTTTGAAACCTCTACTTTGAAATACTGTCGCACCCTCGTCGTTGTAACCATTTAAATATAATGTTTGCCGAAATGTACGGACTTTGTAAAATTTTGTTCGTATATGTCGTTTGCGGCCGAACGAAATTTGATCCTTCCTCTTTAACTGGAAGAAAAAAGTCTTCGTTCTACGATTATTTTTCGCGGGATTATCGTCCGTCAAAGTTGCTCGATTTTCATCGAAAATGTTTCTATGCTGTAATTTTCTTGAGCAGTGTATATCAACCCCTTGCAGTCGAACGGCGACTCTAAGGCATCGCTAAAAATTGCTACATCTAATGTTCTAAAATAATTTTGACATCAAATTTATTTCTACTTAAAAAACTGTTAAAAATGTAACTGTTGCGCGAGTTGCAAAATTCAATTTCACACGCACATTAAATTCACCAGGTTATAAAAAAATGGAATTAGTAATATAGGTCAGAAAATCTAATTTGGATTTTCAATTAAAATGGCACCAACTGCAAACGATTCATGAAATTATTATTATTCATGAATTACATTTTTTGAAAGAAAGGTGGAGCAAGTCCATGTCAAGAATCGTAAGTTTTGTACCTGTGTAAGTTTATTTCTTTCTTTTTTAACCCCTTAATGCACAATTTAAAAAAAAAATACCGACCAAAAAAAATCAATTTTTTTTATCTAAGAAAATACATATTTGGACCTTAATTTCAATAAATATGTAAAAAAAATGCAAAAATTACTAAAAATTCAATAAAAATAGTGGATAAATAATTATAGTGAATATTGAATCGCATTGCAGATCGAATTTTGTACCCATCGTACTGTTTTTCATATATTCGAATCTGAACATTTTAGCGACATAAGTTGCGACGCCGACCGTATATATACGGGTCTGCACATTTTGGCCGGTTTTGCACGCCCGTGTTAATACGTTTCTGCGCGTTAAGGGGTTAAGAATATACATATAGTCTCGAGTTCATGTAACGGTGCTTAATCTGTACTTCAAAATTCAAATATTACTATTAAAAAAATATATTACAGCGTTGCAACAAGGACAGCTGTTCCATTCTTATTGGATTGCTTAAATTTACAAAATAGGAAACTGTTTGTTGGAGTATAATAATTCCGCCACCCTCTCGCAAAAGTTCGAGCAATCTGGTCGTGTGATTTTTATCGGTTCACTTCTAACGGGACCACGCTTCAAATGAGCCATTTAGTGCAGAAGCGGTGTAATAAAAAGTTTCGCCAATTTGGTTTTACACCACTCTCGAACGCTAAATCTTCGTTCCACTTAGAACGGAAGCGGTGTAAGTATACTATGTGTCTTCGTTTGTATCTCGGTAGAACAGCAGAATAAGTAAAGATCGTTCAGGAATAATTTGACCGCGGTTTAGATCAAGATATCGATATATTATTTAAATACTTTTATTTCATTCCGAATTACTCTCCAAATCGACTTTCTTTATTCACGCTACTTTAGCACTAACGGCTACAATTGGTTTCTTAACCGTTTGCGTACCAGATGGTTCTGGAAAAACAGGATCGAGAAGCGCCGAAGAGCGCAATAGCGCTCCTTCGATTATGTGTCGAAAAAAGCCGTAAAACATAAAATAAAACGTTATGAATGAAAATATATATACTATTAATTTAGAATAGGTAACAATAAAATGCAAATTGAATTACTGACAGCGATGCGACGCGCGACGTATACGTGCGTCTGAAAGACTGAGCACGTTTCGACAAGTTTCGGGTGGGCCGTAAGTCGTCTGTTTCGGCCAAATGCCCTGGCTTTTCTCGACACAAAATCTGAAGAGCGCAAAAGTGGCTCGTGGTACGCAAACGGTTAACACGTTCCGTGCCGAGCTTTTTTTACTCGAATCTTCACACTTTGATATTTTACTAAAACTTGATGTATTACGTGCAATTATTAATTCTCGTACACATAACAACGTAACAAAAACTTATCAACGCCCATTCTTGCGGTGGAAATTGATTCTTCGGTTCTACATTTCTTGTAAACAATTTGTTCAGTTCACTAAGTAAACATGCAAGCGTGTACCATCGATGGTACACGTGGCACGGAACGTGTTAAGAAGCGTTCATGATCGGAACAAATTTTGTACTGAAACTTACATTAAAATATATATCTAATTTCATCGATGAAATTTGCACAGAAATCGGTTTCGGTGTGCACACCGAAAGAAACATAATTGGAAGAAAATTTATTTGAAAATGAAACTGCGTTTGACTTATCGGCAACAGTTATAAATGGTTGAAGCATTTCCTTCCAGTTCTCATCGATTATAGAAGACACATTGTACGTAAAGACCATTCGCATATTTCGCGAACTATGATCTCTCCTCTGCGAGTTAACGTGGCAGCTCTAATTAATACGTTCGCTATCGCAGCTTGTGGCAAAAGAAAGAAAGAAACGGACGCAGGAAGCAATCGATTTCAGCAACAATTTCTAAACGTTTCACGAGAAAAGTATTGCCGATAATCTGGAAATGGGAGTAGCGAACCTGTTAAGAGCTTCCAAATTGCATATCGTGTACTCGATTCTTGCACTCTCGAACGCAACAGGTGTTTTTATTGAAACTTTGATCGGCTTTATCGAAATAGACGTTGAAATAATTATGGGATCATTCTGATTCGCCGACGACTTTTATAGAGATGAAAAGCCGTCGGAACGGAAGCACGTTTCTATCAATCGGTAAATGAGATTCACACGAAAGGGTGAGGTGAATCGAGCCCTCGCTCGATATCAAAAAGCGATACGCGATGTAATAATAATAACCTCGACTGGATTTCCGTTCGCTGGCTCTCGTGTGCCGTTCGGCGATTAACGCGGTTTTTGCGTGGCCCTCTCTGTGCGTTGATACGATCGACGAGATAAAAAATTCGGTTAAGATAGTTCTCCGTATACAGGCGGTAGCTATCGAAGATAACAGAAACGTCAGAATATTCTAGAAAATCATTGAACACCGAGACAAGTGCTTTATCTTTATCGGAATTAGAAACACCGGGGTGTAAACATCTCTTTCATCTGTTATCTGTATGAAAATAATAATCTATCGATAGATTATGATCGTGCAGCGATAAGAATGATTCGATATGGTTTTAAAGTGTCGGAGACAGGTTACTTATGTCGACTTGTAAGACTCGGGACAATCTATCCAGGAATGTAGAGTCTTAATCTCTCGCGTGCTGGATACAGATCTAATCGAATTTTTCATTATCTTTATCCTTCCTCTCCGAGTTGTTTTTCTGTTGAGAAGTTTAACGAATCGCGTTTTAAATTAATCAAACGTATTACCGGTTGTTTCGAATGTTCACGCTGCAGATAACTGTATCGTTTTCTGGAATTCATTTTCGTATCATCATCGATAACGATCGTTTAGACGAACGAGAACAAAAATTAGGATGATCGATGGTCTAATGTTCGATGCAGAAAAAAAACGATGTTCAAATTTGATATTAACACTATACCGTCCGCAGATCTTAGATATGATTCTTTCGTTTGACGCCGACATAATAGCTTGGAAATGTTAGATTTTAATAAAAATATCGAAGATGGCGGTAATATAAATTCCTAAAATTAAGATAAGTCGTCCAAGAATTTTCGTACTTAATTGTTAGTTAAATAAGCACAATGCTAGCTATAGTTAGTTTGCTGCCTTTTAACACCCAAGAAATGTAGTTCAAATGTTATTTCAGTTTTTTCAAATGGCACCAAAGTGGTACCATTTTATTATATATTTTTTATATATTATATATATATATATATATATATATATATTATAATATATTATTATATATATATTATATATATTATATATATCATATATATACAGGGTGTCCCACAATTATTTTAACAGCCGAAAATGAGGGGTAGCTGAGGTCATTTGAAATAACTTTTTCCTTTGCGAAAATGCAATCCGCGGCTTTGTTTACGAGTTATTAACGAAAAACACTGGCCAATGAGAGGTGACGGTGCGAGAGAGAGAGTCCGCGAGAGAGTCCGCAGCACGAGACTTTGACAGATGGTCGGGATGGACTCGAGCCACGTTCGAAGTATTGAACAAATCACGAAGCGAGAACTTTCCGGATTTTTTTTTTACTACGTGACAGTGATATTTTGAAGAAAAACGCTGTTCACCTTTACTTTAGAATGTCTGAAGAATATTTACTAATTTTTCGGACCCGAAATAATAAGTAATTTAACCGTGACGGCCGTTTTAATTTTCTAGTGTGCATGACACCTCGTGTGTAACATATGAAATTTTTAAGCAAGGTGTACAGTGAAGATTAACAAAGTACGTAAATGATATTTTACGTTAATGGTATTTTATTTAAATAATTCCGTGTCCGAACATAGTTCAACGAATGATTCGCAAAGCTAATTTAATAAATAATAATCGTGTTAAAGGACGTAAGGGATATGTTTGTTAGAGAAATATGAAGAATATTATCAATAAGAAACTCACCCATTTAGTTGTAAAATCCACTTCATGCACGGAAATGTGTGCAGGAGGATAGTGCATTGACCTCGTACAATGTATGATGAACTGCACAGCTGATCTGTATCCGACGGCGACGAACAGAAGGATATCTCCGGGCAGGCAATTTCAACGTTTACTTTCACTGCATTATTACTAAACACTGATCACTTATCAATAATATTTATGGACCAACTTTCCTGGGTTAATATGTATAGCTCTGAAAAGAGCCGATTTTTTTATGCGACGCGTTCGAAGTTCTCACTGTTATCGACACGTATGTACCGCGTTGTCGAGATGAACTGCAGAAGACTGGCACGATGGCCGACTGTGTTTCGTTCTCCTACGAGCGAATTTCAACTGTTTTCCATCGAACGCGAACATTGTCAGCCATCGTGCTAGTCTTCCGCAGTTTATCCCGTCAACGCGGTATGTGTTCTTAACGATTTGAACTTCGAACGCGTCGCATAAAACAATCGGCTCTTTTCAGGGCCATACATATTAACCCAGGAAAGTTGGTCCATAAATATTATTGATAAGTGATCAGTGTTTAGTGATAACGCAGTGAAAGTAAACGTTGAAATTGCCTGCCTGGAGATATCCTTCTGTTCGTCGCCGTCGGATACAGATCAGCTGTGCAGTTCATCATACATTGTACGAGGTCAATGCACTATCCTCCTGCACACATTTCCGTGCATGAAGTGGATTTTACAACTAAATGGGTGAGTTTCTTATTGACAATATTCTTCATATTTCTCTAACAAACATATCCCTTACGTCCTTTAACACGATTATTATTTATTAAATTAGCTTTGCGAATCATTCGTCGAACTGTGTTCGGACACGGAATTATTTAAATTAAAATATCATTTACGTAAAATATCATTTACGTACTTTGTTAACCTTCACTGTACACCTTGCTTAAAAATTTCACATGTTACACACGAGGTGTCATGCACACTAGAAAATTAAAACGGCCGTCACGGTTAAATTATTTATTATTTCGGGTCCGAAAAATGAGTAAATATTCTTCAGACGTTCTAAAGTAAAGGTGAACAGCGTTTTTCTTAAAAATATCACTGTTATGTAGTAAAAAAAATCCGGAATGTTCTCGCTTCGTGACTTGTTCAATACTTCGATCGCGGCTCGAGTCCGTCCCGACCTTCTGTCAAAGCCTCGTGCTGCGGACTCTCTCGCGGACCCTCTCTCTCGCACCGTCACCTCTCATTGGCCAGTGTTTTTCGTTAATAACTCGTAAACAAAGCCGCGGATTGCATTTTCACAAAGGAAAAAGTTACTTCAAATGACCTCAGCTACCCCTCATTTTCGGCTGTTAAAATAATTGTGGGACACCCTGTATATTATTATACAACAGATAGTTTTTGCATGGCACCAGCGTGGTGCCACCGGACGGCATAGTGTCAACAATTTATTTCTACGTAGGTCAGTGTTGAAACTACCATGCAAAAAGTCTTTAGCGACAGTCAAGAATATGTAGATGTAGATCGGTTCTGGGATTGGTACGTAAGAGGTAAATAAATATTTCTTCGCGCAAAAAAAGGATCCAAGGATTAATCTAGATCAAAGAGACGCGCGATAGTAGTCGATGGAACGATTTTGGACCGAAGGTATTCAGATCCGAGAGATCTGGCAGAGACCTTTGAAGGCTCGTGGGACCATGGAGGTGTTCCGATCCTCTATAGAGACCGTAGAATCTGTCCTCGACTCGGTGGATTCTATGGAGACCACTCGAAATTGAAGAAACTTAATAGAAGCACATCGGACATTCGAACCTCGTACGATTCCAAAGCGCGAAAGCTTATGGTCCTTGGTAGATCGGAGCCGTGGTTAGGCTCGTTCCTATGGAATTTCTTCGACTTGGAACGAATCACGGATCTTCCAGAGGATCCAACAGCAAATTAGAGTAAAAAATCCTACACTGGCAATTTCAATTAGCTTGATAGCCCAGCAAAAAAGACATTTTAAACCTAGTAGAATTCGATACAGTTTTACGGTTCGATTAATTTTCGTTAAGAATTATTTTGATCGATTATATCGGAGTATAATTAACACACACAAAATGAATTTTAATGTAAAATTAATAATAATTTTGTGGGTCGAGTATATTTTTAATACGATCGACGCAAATTCGATAATTTTGTTATCACTTATTTCAATTCACCTAGTCGGAAAACCATTGAGTTGCATCTCATAAAGTATGATTTATATCGTATAAATTATTATTAAACGTACGTTTACAGTCTTGATAATCGTAAATTAAAGAATGTTGATTGGTCCCGCGAATCTAGCGTTAACACTGGATTTAAAAAAACAGCTATTTCCAATTAGCGTACGAAGACATTTGTATACCGATTTCGAACGAGTGCTATTGTAATATTTGCCGCAAGTGACACACGTATATTATTGAACGAACAACTCGCAAACGCATCTTTATCGAACAGCACGCAAACGCAGCCGTCGTTTTCACGGGTTCCGTAAATCAAGTGTTAAAAATAATCGAGCACCCGAGTGGGTGCTCCGCTGCAGAAACTTCGACGAAACGGTAAAAGGTCCGGAGAGACGACGAAGAAGTTCTGTCATTCTGGCAGCGAAAAAATGTCCAGTTAGTCCCCGTCTGAATCCGTATCGCAGAGCGATTCACGGAGCTAACTGCATCTGCGGCACCTAACGCCGCGATAAATAATGTCAGGTGTTTCCAGCCTTGAATAACTAATAGGGATTGGAAGTTTACAGTCCCGCGACGGCTATCGCGCGCTACTAAGCCGCGGTATTAAATATTCTCGTAGTTAGGGGCCGGCGAGGATGGCCTCGGCTGCCTGCCAGCCCAGATGAGACCATGAATTTCGACGTTCCGATCGAAACGCGGATGAAAGAAATCTCGTTAGGGGAACTCGCGTGTTTTCCAGCGAGCAACGGAAAGCTGATAACCCGAGCCCGTTTACCTGTAAATTGTCTCCACGCGCGGAACGGTTCGCATCGGAGCGGATATATCGACTCGCGGCCGGCGAGCGCGCGAACGAACCATTTCGCAGCTGCACCGTTCCGCGGCAAACGGACGATGCACAAAGCCCGTAATTTCTTTCCTTATTACGCCGTCCCATTGAAATATCGCTCGGCGGTTTTTGTCGCCGGTATTTATCGCGGCCGACGGTATTTGCCGCCGTCGCACGGCGCGCCCGTCGACGGACGAAATTCAGAGAAGTCACTGCATTCGGTGTCTAATCGACGCGTTAAAATGTCCCGAATGCAATACATTTTTCTCCGATTGTCCCACGGCTTGTAAACATGAATGGATCATTTGGGAAGAGGAGATACGATTATTCGAGTCGCGCGGCTCGTTTTTATAATCGTCGACAGCCGGCGAGAAAGTTCAATTAAAATTCGGTTCGCGAACTTTTTGGAGTCCGCTGTGACCAAGAGAAGTGACGAACACGCGTGATTCCCGAGAATTTCTAATCGTATGTTAATCATGCGATTCTACAATTCGTACAGCCATTGAAACATGCAAAAAGTCGCTACTTTTTTTTTTTATTGAAATACATGGAAAACTGCTATTTTCACGGACTTCGAATGTAAACAACGTCGACGTAACAACGCCAATCCAATTTCAATGAAATTCTCCAAATGGAGATGAGTTACCTAGATCTAGAAAATCCCAAGAAATTGGGACGAACAGAATCTTTTTAATCATCGTCCAATCCCTCTAACATTCCTCCCAAAACTTTAAATTAATTGGCACGATTATAAAAAAAAGTTAACCCGTTTTAAAAGCTGTACGAATACTTTGAATGCGAATCGTATCTAATTATTAAGTAATAATAATTCGATTCGCCAGTAATAATCCGACGGTCCGTCGAACTTTGTATTTTTTGCGGACTTCGTGGTTCAACAGTCACGGTGTTTTTCGGCTCGCGGAAATGATCATTCGCCGCCCGGCATTCGCGCTAAAAGATCGAAAGGCTTTGTCGACAATCCAATACTTTCCGAGGCAATTGCACCGGCGTTCAAACACGGCGGGTCCATTTCGCCCTCGAAATCTCTGTTCCACCGTGTGCTAGTATATCCTATTGGTACGTCTGGCTCGAGGAGAGTGCAAACAGAAAGTTGATGTGATTATGGAAACAACGATCTGGTGCGTTCGAAACGATTTTAGCGAACGCGGGTTAGGGAACGCAAGGAAACGCGACCGTGTGTATGTGTGTGCGCATCATGTGCGTGCGTGGCATATACAGGACAACGTTCAAGGTAATCGTTGGAATCCGATTAGTAAAGATACAAATTGCTGTGCTAGTTGAATCCCTACGGTGTACTGACTGACTTTCGAAGTTCAAGAATTATTCTAGCGTGAGGGATTAATTAATCGCGGAATCGAGCTTGAAAGTCACATTGAAAACGGGGTTTGTATGATATGCTGTCAAAAGGTCTTCCTCAACGGATAATTATCCCATCAAGTGAATTCCATTATTAATTGACAGATTGTTGATTTTTACTTTTACAGCAATTTTGGTATTTTCCATTTTGAAAAATCCAGTAGGATATTTATCTTTATTGGAACATGACGAGAAGTAAGGTAGCTAAATGTTTGTTCTACTTCTACGGAACTAGTGAGAAATGAGATGAATTCGAGTAAGGGTGGGTGGAAGTTAAGTAACGCTAGAACTATCGAGTTTTAAACACGATCAATGTATATTATTTTATAATAACGACAAGAGATTGGATTAACTTACGCTACGTATAGTATACTATTATAATAATTTGCTTGGATGAAGATCATCTGAAAATTTGTTATTGAAATATTTTTTAAATGTCAGCAGGTGTGAAAGACGAGATCAAGAACTAGTCGTTTCGACTGGTTTCGAAGTTCTAGCGTTGATAAAAAAATATATTGACGAATAACAGTACACCGAAATACTGGATTTCACAGTGAAATCGGATAGAACAGTTATCTTGAGAGAGTTAAGGTGTTTCAATTGTTTCCAACATCTCCAAACACTTCTCTCAATGAAAAGAATTCAGGAACGCATTTTTAACCCTGGAACGGTCGCGTGGACTATTCGACACTCCGGTCATCTCTGTTTTATCGTTAACGTTTCTTTATTTTTTAGCAAAATGTTTAGTGGCGTTTCCTAGCTGTCGGTAGCTGTATTAGCTTTTAATTAAGAGTCACGGTAGCACGATTTTGTTCACGCTATTATTTTTACAGATATTTTGGGGTGTCGCGCACCCCACGCGCCGCTTTATGTAACTTTAACCGACGCGGTTGGTCCAGGGTTAATTTAACACTAAACCAACCGACCTGTAATGATGATTAGCGTGCACTGACTCATAAGAGTGAAAAGATAGAATTCACTTGGAGTTTGTAAAGTTTTAATTATGAGACTTGTTTCAATAATATAATTTATTCGTTATTCATTTTCCACGAAGTCTCCAAAGTTTGTAATATCGTAAAATAAAAAATCGGTCACTTTGACCGTGGTAGGTTTAGTGTTAAGCTCGATTGTTAAAAATCACGGTTAAATCTCACGGTGTTTTGACATCCCAACATTTGGATTGCAATATTTTCCAGCGAACCTGCTCTTCGAATCGTGTTTTCATTTCTGCAATGTACAGTAATGTCTCTCTAATTGACGCTTAGATTGTACACAAAAATGGACAATTTGGGAAGAGCAGATGCGATTATTCGAGCTTCGCGGTTTGTTTTTATAGTCACGAATTGTCAACGATTATAAAAACGAGCTGCAAGGCTCGAACAATCGTGTCTCCTCTTCCCAAATTGTCCATTTCTGTGGACAATCCGAGCGTCAATTAGAGAGACATTACCGCGTGATCGATAAACACTCATGAACGGCACATTGCAATTCGAGTACTCGAAAATGATGTACTCTCGTTGTAATTCCAGTGCTGGGTGTTACTATTGATCGCTTTATGGCCGAAACAACAACGATCTTTGGCAAAGCGAATACCGATATATGATAGTTGTCGCATTATGAAAGCCGGAACTGCAATGGCTCGGTTGCAGAGGTGCTTGTTTCGTAAGCCGACGGGTCCGAGTTCAAATCCCAGATTGTGCAAGTTGGGTGGGTGTTTTGTACAACACTTGCCTTTCCGGGTTTTTTTCCAAGACCACTAGCGCCATTCCTGTCGATTTTCCGTGCAAGGGTACTATCTTGTTTGTCGCATTGTATTCGTTATCTGCGACGTGTGATGTACCGGCTTGCTAGAGTATATAACACTCGTTTCGGGGTCCCCATTGAGCCAGTCTAAACAGCAATTTTTGATTGGTCAAGCAAACCCCGAACAAATCTTTTATCGAAACTTATCCAATTAAGAGTTATCGTTACCTTACGGTCCAAATTCCATAGCCGAAACCTTTATTTTAGATTTGAATCGTTTCTTTGGAAGCTTCAAGATTTTTAACGATTTCAACGACTAGCAGGCTCTCGCTTGATTAGATTGCAATTCTTTTTATACAAATTCTCATTTCTATACTAGATTTCATAAAAATTCATGAGAAATGTTAGGCGTAGTCATAAATTCGTTCTGATTCTAGAGCGAGATCAATATTTTATTAAGACACAGTTGATCAACGTTTTATTAAAAAAAAAATAGTTACTGGAACCTCCGTTATCGAAATAATTGCAATTACTATCAACGCTTTAATGCTCGGAGGATTTTCTTAGATCACTTACAACATCGCGAACGTATGTATTGACAAAGTAGTAAGTAGCACTTTGTCGCGATACTCGTCAGGCCACGTCACCCGTAATTCGGGTGACGCTGATTTGACTACTTACAAAGGATTTCCGAAAATATTTCGACAAATATTCTACAGGAGGTAATGAAACTATTGAATTCTTATAAAAATGGTTTATTAAAAAGATTATTCGCAGTGTGTATAACATTAAAACATTCTCTGCAAAGTTGAGGTTGATCAGGACAGCTTGGACAAAAAGTTGTTTGTTTTTTCAGATATGCTCGTGCCTATGATCGGTCCATTTCGTATCTTTTATTTGAACTGTAGCTTTCTCGGTATCATCAACATTTCTTTCTTCTTCCATGACCAATTCTCGTAAAATCTCGTCAATAGTATCTTCATAACATTCATTGTCACTAAGATTATATTTATCAGTATCCAAATCAGAATCTGACGATGTAATTTTATTTATGCTTCTCCTTCCGGACAATCCGATCTCTTTTCATTATTGAACAAAAATAAGGGCAGAGATTTTAAGTTATACCATTCGGTACTCGGCAAAGATTCCAACTGTTCATGCAGGAACAGAAACAGATATGAATTAACAGCGGCACGGGTGGCCTGTAGGAGATTTTGTTGTAAATACGCGTGGCAGTCAACGTGTTAAAGTAGTAAGTAGCACTTTAAAGAAAATATAAAACGATAGAATGTCGGAAATAATTAGTCCGTATAAACGGAATTCGATGAACTATTGTATCGAAATAGATTTTATGAAATAAAAATCGCTAATTTTGATAGTACGATAACTATCGGCAGTTTTCTTCTATCCCCCGAGAGGAGAAATTCGAGCGCAAAGGGTTAATAGATTGAAAGTAATATGTACATCGACATTTAAACATTCTGTTGATCTTCCTTGACATGTAATAGCTCGAAGATGTAACTTTAACCGCACGAACGAGTTACCACCAGCTCATTGTACTTATTATGCAACCTCAATAATTTGATCGTTCGCAATAATCGGATGTCCGATTTCCCGCGGAACGACCGGTAAATATAGATCAATCACCGAATCGAGCCTCGGACTATAAACAAATATTCGGTTTCCTAGAAACCCAATTCCCCGATTGTGTCGTGCGCGGCGGACAGCATGAACGCCGACCGGCCGTCGGCGATGCGGCGCATGCATAAGTAAAACGGCATGTACGATACCACGGGTAAATGGTAAATGGCATTATAGGCACGCGACTTCACGGTGATTCGCGAATCGGCAGCTTTATTGCGGACGCCGGAAAAGTCTGTCGAATCGCACTCGCCGCGTCTGTCCGTGACACATTTGCGAGCGAGACTCGCCGCTCTCTCTCCCTCTCTCTGCCACTCTCTCACTCTCTCTCTCTCTCTCTCTCTCTCTCTCTGTCTCGCTCTCTGCCTCGCTCTCTGCCTCTCTCTCTCTCTCTCTCTCTCTCTCTGTCTCGCTCTCTGTCTCGCTCTCTGCCTCTCTCTCTCTCTCTCTCTCTCTCTCTCTCTCTCTCTCTCTCTCTCTCTCTCTCTCTCTCTCTCTCTCTGTGTGTGTGTGTGTGTGTGTGTGTGTGTGTGTGTGTGTGTGTGTGTGTGTGTGTGTGTGTGTGTGTGTGTCTATTTCTCATCCCTATATTTGCACCAGTTTTCCAAATGCGCTTTCTGAAGCGTGGACGCCGCTTAATCATTTTTCTATACCCATTACCGCGAGGCGACATAGCTGCAGAAAGTAGAAGCCAATCGATATCCCCTTGTACGTACAACAGACGCGTCAGCTGCAATCGCGGCGTCGCGCAATTCCGAGGATCGATTTTGTCAAAAAGTCAACTTTTCTATTGGCAATAGCTCGGGTCGATCGCCGTCCATTATTTAATCGCGGAAATAGTTCGGTCGTTACGAACGTTTAACGTTGGACGGTTTCCGGGTGGCACATTTAGCTTGAGAATAATGCCGATCTTTTGCTCGATGTGACCCGATTGTTCCGGCGCGTATTTTCTATCGACTCTTCTACGGGGGGATAGAGAGCATCTCCTCTCCTGATCAGAAATCATACCTCCGGTTAGCAATTACTGGACCGCGGAGTTTTTCATGCGTATTAAAAATTGTGCACGTTAATCGCAAGATCCAGAATATATTATATTTTATATTATATTATATTTTCAAATTGTATTCACGTTCTTGCTGTTTTACGTTTGACCTATTCGTTTCTGTAACGAACGCGTCAAATCCGCGGTCTAGTAATTAATGATACATCGTAGAAAGCCGTGGTTGATTCTGCGAGAAACGTAGAACAATGGGTATCCGCAGATTACGAAGCGATCGTATTACAGTAATTACATTAAACTGCATAAGGAGGCGAAGGAGATGATTATTTAGGCGCAACGTCCTGTACAGCCGGGAAGCATCGTCTCAAAACATTTGTTGCACTTACTTAATTTCATTTACTCTACGCGTCGTCGTATTTTATTTACAATCTTACGGCACTCAATAATTATAAACAATTGTAATTATACAGGGTGGTCTTGTTATCACACGTCGTTGGATTCGTTTTGATCTTAGTTATCGCGATATAATGATAGAAATACGTAATCCCATTTGAAAAATCATCGATGACCTAGAAATCTCGATAAACACGACCTTTAAGAAGAAAAACTACATCCACCGCAATATGTGTCCCTTCGAACCGTACAATTTGTTCTTCTAGCATTTTTGAGTATCGTTAACGATAATGGAGATATTGCTTTGTTGTAACAGCTTTAGCAAATCACCCTGTATACAGGGTGTCCCCAAAAATGTCTCGTAATCCGGAAATGGCGGGTTCCTCAGGTCATTTGAAGCAACTTTTTCCTTTACAAAAATTTTCTCCGAGGCACCGTTAACGAGTTATTAACGAAAAACAGTGACCAATAAGAATCGAACACGGCCCACGCGAGGTGGCCGAGCCAACGGTCGAGGCGGTCGAATCCCAGCTCAGCTGACGCGAGCCGGCCGAGCCAACGGCGCCAGCGGTCGAGGCGGTCGAATCCCAGCTCAGCTGGCGCGAGGCGGCCGAGCCAATGAGCGAAACTGGGCTTCGTGCGCTGGTTGACTGGGCCGCCTCGCGTCAGTCGTACTCGATTCTTATTGGTCACTGTTTTTCGTTAATAACTCGTTAACGGTGCCTCGGAGAAAATTTTTGTAAAGGAAGAAGTTGCTTCAAATGATCTGAGGAACCCGCCATTTCCGGATTACGAGACATTTTTGGGAACACCCTGTATATAGCGGATATTTATCCAACCCCTGTCTTCTATTATTTTCTTAGGGGTTGTCCACCGTAGAACAGTTTTATGTTACAGCGACTCGATATGGACAAGTCAAAACGGCAGCATAATCTTCGATTTGGACCGCAACGTGCGGTTCGATATGAAAACCGCGTCGATTTGTTTTCGTTCCAGAATGAATCCATTTGTATCCTGACACTTATCTTCGTTCTGATCTCGATCTCGAATCATCTCCTAGACTTCTCGACGCCTTTCTACGAAGTCGTTGAAATTCTTATTCCAGGCGGTCTTATTCTTACGGACGGTGCCTACATCGAAACGAAATTTGAGGGAAATCGTGTTCCAGAACGTTGCACTTCGTTTGTAATCTCCGCTCTACATCGGATCTCTATTCGATCAGGCAGACAGCTTATGCTTCTTCCCGTGGGGAAGATTGAGGCAGCGGGAAGGGAGATTGCCAGCCAGTTTTGAATATCAATCTGGACTTCTGCGAAGATCGAAAGTTCTGTTGGGAATGCATTAACGTTAGGATTACGAGTTCGGCTGGCTCGTGCAGCTTCGTTAACCGTTCGAGTCCCAAGCTGCGCGATCGCGCTGTTGAGATTTTATGTCGAGAAAACCCAGCACATTTCGAACATTGCGGACAACCGACGGTGCGTTACCGATTGTCGAAGCGCGCTCAGATTTACCGAAGCGAGTACATCGCGCAGCTACGTTTGATGTAAATAGTACATTTTACAGTAGGTAGAATAATACTACAATAACGCAGTAATACGTTACAAAATAAAAATTTTTAATTCATTATCATCGCGCCGCTTGGTATTTCGCGACGTAAAATAAAACAAGCGCTGTCGCACTGCTTGGGTCTTTTCGTACTCGTTTAGAGAAAGCGCGGTTGCGCTGTTTGGGATTCTTCGACAGTGTTTTTTCAATACCCCCTGGGACTCAAACGGTTGAGGTGGCGAGAGTGTATCTACAGTAACTTATCTCGCATTGTCCCTCAGCTTGGGAAGGTAAACGGACAACTTGGGAAGAAGAGGATACGATTATTCGTCCCTTCCGATTATCAATTGCAGGGTGCAATGAGAGATTCCTGAGGTAATTTGAAGTAACTTTTTCCTTGGCGCAAATGCAATCCGCAGCTTTGTTTACGAATTATTAACGAAAGTACAGCGATCAATGGGAGACGACATCGGTTGGCGCGAGGCGCTGAGCCAATGAGCGGAACTGTGACGCCTTGCGCCAGCCAAGCTCGCCTCTCATTGGTCAGCGTTTTTCGTTGATAACTCGTAAACAACGCCGTGGATTGCATTTGCGCTAAGGAAAAAGTTACTTCAAATGACTTCAGGAACCCCTCGCGCTTCTCGGAAGTAACATAATTTTGGGAAAGCCTGTATAGTCGTATCTCCTTTTTCCAAGTTGTCCATTTTCGTTCCCAAGCTGAGGGACAATGTGAGAGAAATTACTGTATTCGGATTTCGGATTACCGGGATTCTCTCTCTCTCTCTCTCTCTCTCTCTCTCTCTCTCTCTCTCGCTTTTCGTCATTATGATAAAGAGAGGACAGCAGAAGAATGGCGGGACCAGTTAGAACGGCTATAAATCGCTTGAAAAGCAGGTCGTTTTGCTATATCTATCAGCAATCGAAGATGAGAAACTGTGTGAATGCATAGATGATCCAAACCTACGCGAGAAATGTGCTGACTTCGCCCTCTTATTTTTGTCTAATAAACTTGCGGCGTGGGGGAGTAACTTTATTCCTTCGAATCTAAAAAATTGACACGCCGAAATGGAAAACACGACGGTGGCGAAAGAAAATAATTTACGCGAAGAACACTTCTTGTAGCATCACAGTTAAACGAGATTATTAAGGAGATTGTTTCAGAACACTTGTTCGTTAACACTTGGTTCACGTAACCCGTGAAAATAACGGGTCACTAATTTTTTCATTTCCGATTATTCAGATTATTATTATTTACAAGGATGCATCATTTATGAATAAATTGCGGATATTATGCATCGAATGGTTGCAATTTGAAATAGTAAAAATATTAAAGGAATTTTGAAATGTCTAGGAATCGTTGTTAATCTATTAAAATTATTAAAGAAAGAAAGAACGTTCTTGTATTCGGCTTCTATTTCTTGCAATTGATGCAGACAGTTTTTATTTTGCATAAAAATTCGCAGTCTATTTATGAGTTTTTTTATTCAATATATGTGTCACTTGCGGCAAATATTACAATAACACTCTTACCGTTACTTTTATGAACTAATATAAAACAGCTGCTTTTAGGATTAACCATGTAAGAAACCTAAATCAAGATCTATGAAATCCAACGAGATACATTAGAACATACTAACTACTGGCAGAAAATACTCGATCGATATCGTAAATATGAGCACCGAATAAATTATTTGGGCGTGTATTAATCTATACATATACATATACATATACATATATTAGGCGAACATGGTTGACGATATTCCAGAAAAATATTAACTTGGTAATGTCCTTCCATGAGGCAGGAAGATGCTTAATTTTTATCTCGACGTTTATCCAAACGAATCCAATAAACGTAAACCACCACCTTGAGTATCCATCGAATTGTATCGATTGAATACGCTACTAATCAATTCGCTACCGATAAAAACACAATCGAGGTGGTCCCGTCAGATGATCTAGCCCGTACAATCGTCGCGGAAATGTTACCAGGGGTGGCACAACATCGCGACCATTCTAGGGTTTCCACATGCGAATCGCGTCTGGCGAGGTCAGATGATGCATCGTTGCATCAGACGAGAAACGCGAAGCGAACCACGGTCTAGCCAAATCCCGAAACACCGACGGTTCAATCGACGGAAAGGTGAACAATCGCGCACAGAGAGAGAGAGAGAGAGAGAGAGAGAGAGAGAGAGATCCGGAGAGAAAAAAAAGAAAAAAAGATCTGTAAACCAGGCCACGCAAAAAGCGCGCTTGTCGCGCCGAACGGCGTGTCCTCGACGAATCGTTAACGCGTTGACCGCGAAGACGCCGTAACGCTGACACGATTGCTCGGTTGCATGACGATCGAAGGTGAAGGACTGCGACGAGGCGGACAGAGTCTCGGCGGCGTGCACGGCTACGAAATCGGACGCCGAAGATAGCCGGAAGGGATCGACGGCCACCGGGTCCGTGTACAACGACGAGGAAGGCTGCGGCACGCGGAAGAAGAAGAAGAAGCGCCGGAAAACACGGAACAAGCAGCAGCTGCAGCTGCACCATCTGCCGCTGGACCCGCCGGCCGACAACCAGCACACGGTGGTGAACCTGGCCTCGTCCTCGGACGAAGTCGAGGCGGTCGGCGAGTGCTCGAAACGGGACTCGTCCAGCAGCTTGGGCGGCGCCAGCAGGCACAACACCTTTCGGGAATCGTTGCTCACGGTGCTCGGCAAGCTGGTGATTTGGAAGGGCACCAGGTACCGATCGGCCACAGCCGCGTCCACTTCGTCCTCGGCGCCGCCGAATTCACCGCCGCCGACAGAGTGCATCGGCCGCAGCACTTCCTTCTTTTCCAGCGGTGAGTCTCGTCGGGTTAGCCTCCCCTTCATCCTCGTAGAACGACGTTCACCTTCTCCCACCCTGGGCCCTAAGACCTTCTTGTGGCAGCGGCGACCTGTTCTTCACCCTGTAGAATATCGTTGACCCTGTTCCACCTTCGACTTTATCGTTAACAGACCTTCTCTTTGATCTTCGATTCGTCCATCCACTTCCACTGCTCTCCCACTCTCCGGTATCGTGACATTTGAAATGACATTATTCGAAATATCATTCCGAGTAATACGAGATTTTGTTTCACAGTTCTTTCCGGGCGCCTGCGATCCCATTCCGAAATAACATTACATTCGAAATGTTATTTCAAATAACGCGTCGTCTTATTTTGTAATCATTTGAAATAACGTGTTATTTTATTTTACAATCGTCTGAGATAACGTGTCATTTTTATTTTATAATTATCTGAAATAACGTGTTGTCTTGTTTTATAATCATTTCAACTAATTATGGGGTTGAATTCAATGCTTGGAGCTGTTTTACACATTTCTGCTTTATGCAAAATTGTTGCGAAGATCTCACAAGAGAAAATCTTTCCGTTCATTATTATTTTGCGGATTACATTTGTTTTGCAAAGGGGGCATTGCTCTTAAGCTGAAAGCTGTTTGTTTGAAAATTTCATGAAATAAATTTGATCTTCTTGGAACCCGCTAGCAGTTGCGTTAGCCTGCTCTTCACCCTGTAGAACATCGTTGACCCAGTTGCACCTTGGATTTTATCATTAGCAGATCTCCTCTTTGATCTTCGATTCGTTCATCCGCCCCCAGTGCCCCAACCCTGGATTTTAGCCTTCTTTTCCAGTAGTGAATTTAGAAGCGTCAGCTTCCTCCTCTCTTCATCCCGTAGAGACATGGCCGACCTTGCTCCACCTTGAATTTCAGGGCTTCGATCTTCGATTCGTCCACTCGCATCCGAGTTTCTTGCTCCCCGAGTTCGTAGACGTGTTATAGTTTGGCTGACCGAGAACCAGTTTGGGGTCAGGACGAACGTAGAAGCCCTAGAACCGTGGTGCAATACGGTCTGTAGCAGTAGCGAGAAGTTCGGTTTAATTGCGATATAGTAGGAGAATGGCAATCTAAATCTAATGCGGACGTTGGAAGAGATTGAGATCAACGCTGGTTTTGGAGTTTGGGATTGTAGCGGTACCGAGAAGTTGTAGAACCGTGGCGACCTCTGGGAGCTAGTTTAATTGGGAGACCGGTGCAATTCTGAAATTAGTGCGAGCACCAAAAGTGGCAGCGGATGCGTGGAATCGATAGCACCGCGAGACATTGACGGTGGTAAAAGTGTAAAGCCGGAATGAATGTACTAGAAGCACTGGAATTGTAGAATCGTAGCGTCTGTAGGAGTAAAAAAAAAATAGGTAAGCTCGGTTCTAGAATCAATGGACGTCGCGTATTGGTGCCAAGCTGAAACGCTAGCAGTCTGGAACCGGTGCGAAAAATTCG
This sequence comes from Megalopta genalis, assembly GCF_051020955.1. Lineage (NCBI taxonomy): Eukaryota > Metazoa > Arthropoda > Insecta > Hymenoptera > Halictidae > Megalopta > Megalopta genalis. The sequence goes on from NC_135016.1 coordinate 29,570,091, forward strand.
GGGTAGGAAGAAGTTGAGCATAATAGTTAGACTGCGGATAGAAAAATTGTCTGCGTCAATTGTAAGACGTAGGATCGAAGAATTCTCTCTGAAATAATTTTAATAAGTTGTAATTAATATGTCAACATTTCTAGTTTCTTTCAATATTTTTATTATACATTTTTCTTTTCACCGATAATTATTTTATGTAATTCTTCTCGTCTATGCAATTTTCCCATAAATGCATAAAAAATCCGCACTCTAATAATGGTAGTTCGGGGCGAGACAGAGAGAATATAGGGAAAAGACTGGACAATGACATCGGTCGTATAGGCCTGGCGAGGAGCGAAGATTAGTTTAATTCCGGGACAAATTGGTAGCCAGCTGGGACAGTAGCAATTTGAATCCAATAGGAAGTTAAGGTCTGTAACAGATTTAGGCCAGCAGTGGTTTCAAGTTAGGACGACTGTAGGTGCACCGAAACAGTAGAATCGTTGCGTCTACAGAACCAAAGGTGGTCACAGTTTAATTCGAGCATCGATAGAATTGTCAAATTGGTGGGACACTTGTTCGACAGCGGTCCGGCATGGCAAAGGAGAGCCAGACATAAATGCCCATCAATTGCCACGTCCAGTGGTACAACATAGAAATCATCCGACTTCCGGTATCTACTGGTTTCCAGCCGGTCTGGCCAAACTATACTCACGTCCTACAGAATTCGACTTCGAAGATATGTAGCTGGTAGCACGCTGGTCTCATTAATTCTCAAAGACCCTGTGCAAGTTTAGAGACACAAGCAAGCACACCATGCTCGGCGACTCGGCATGTACAATAAATTCTCTCAAATTATCCTTCAGCTTGTAAACAAATTGTTCTTCCCAAATTGTTTTCTCATTTTTATTCAAAAGCTGAGGGACAATTAGGCAGAGTTTACGGTATAAGCTAACGGTGCCAGATACTGTGGGGGTAACCAATTACTGTGCCTTTTGTTTATTTTCAAGCATATTTAACGCCAAACCTACCGCGACAGAATTTCCTTATTTCGCAATTCTGCAAATTTTAGAGACTCTCTCATGGAAGATATTCGAATAAATTATAAAAACTTGACAAAATTTCAATAAATTCGATCTTCTCATTTTGATGAAGCAATGCACACCATCGGTGTTAACTTTATTGTATTTATCGTACGAGACGTCAAAGTTTTCTTTCTTTGCTTGCGTCATGGGAGAATTTCAATCTACAAAAGAAACTTTGAAATTTATCTTTGTGTCATTGAGAAATGCTATTTATAGACTGCGGATTTTACGCATTTATCACAAAATCGAGTAGATGCAATTTAACACGTTCCCTGCCGCGTGGGGCGTATACGCCCCACGCTGAACTTTCCGTTCAAGCCATTTGGTATTATCATTGTAAAATGAAGAATTTTTTAAAAATTCATTATGCAGTCAATTATGGACATCTTAATACTATTGCTGATGCCCTCATTTAATCGTGGGGCGTATACGCCCCACGCGGCGTGATGGGCAATTTTTCTTTACTGTAACTTGTTTTAACTGCATTTCTCTTATTCCGATCAGTCATTTATTCGCGTGTCGTTGACACAATACTTACTGCTTCACTGAAGCTGGGATTGATTTATAGTTCTATAGTACTGTAAAAGTTGTAACATTCTGCGATAGTTGTGTGGATAAACCACACTTATGTTTGCCATGTTTTAACAAAGTTCATCGTAACATCCCTTTGTAATCGCATACAAACTTGAATTTAACTATAATGTTATATTTTAAACTAATATAGGCATGATAAAAAAAATTATGTGAGGATGCAACTCGCTTGGCATAATAATGATCAGCCAGGTATTTGTTAAAGTAATTCCTAGAAAAATAAATTTATTGGTTTGCTGTGTTATGCATGTTAAACTATACAACCTTTCCTTGATAATTATGATTTTTGCACTATTTTAATTATTGTAAAGCATACGCCAGAAACAAAATAATACAAATGTAAAGCGTGGGGCGCATACGTCCCACGCGGCTTGAACGGAAAGTCTTCAGAAAACGGTCTAGCAGGGAACGTGTTAAAATAGCGAAGAGATTGAAAGAATTCGAAAATGTTAATGTATTACTTTCAATTTATTGAAAAAAAAATAATTAAAAAAAGAACGAATTCGCCATTCAGTTTTTATATATTTTAATAAGTGCGGACAATTTCTATTTTGCTTAAAAATCCGCAGTCCAGTCGTTTAAATAGCGGAAGTTGCGTTTAGTAGCGACGATACCTGGAGCCCACCAACAGGGCACAGTAATTGACTCCTCTACGCTAGTTTTAGTTCCGGTAGATGCGACTCGGCAATCGCCGGATAATCGTTCGACGTTAGTATCCTGCGGTAGTTTCTTAATTTTTAAATTCGCCATAAAGTCCGGCGCACTTGACCCGATTCCCTTAATGCCCGGACTCTATGAAAGGGCACTTGCAACGTGCAAAAGGAACAGTCGATTGCGTCGGAAGTACTTCGTCCGTGTTGTAATCAGATGGCGGCGGCCGGCGCGGCGCGGTGTTGTAACATTTGCAAATTTCAGCCTCCATTTAGATGAAGCGGTTACGATAATGCGCTCTCGGGCCCGGGAAGAACTGGCGGCGCGTTAGTCAACCCGGTTGTCCCCGCCTAATCCTGTAATCCGTTTTATTTGTAAAATCCAACCGCCACCCTCGACGTGTGTCTCTCGTTGCGCAACGGCCCGCCAACCGTGTTCACCACATTCGCGCAAACGAGCTCGCATCGGCCGCCACCGACTTAGCTCTTTTGTTTACATGATTTTAATTGCAGCTTCGCACGCGATTCCGGGGCTATCTCGTTTTGCAATTACGATAAATTATTAGCCTGAATCACCGTTTACACGGGGTGCTCTCTCTCCTGTCGGCTGGCAAGTTTCGCGACGGATCGCGACTTTCGCAAGCCTCGAGGTTTCTCATTATGATTTACGATGCCGTTTGTTGAAACAATTTCTGGGACAGACCGAGAGAGCCTCGGATTTTTGGAATTCGCGACTTTCAATGTCTTCCGGGGCCAGTTATTATTTTGTAGTATTGTTTGAACGCAAACGTTCGATACGGTGGAAAATTTGTTCCGCTGTCTTTCTATGCATTTTCTTATTAATTTGGTTCTGTAACGCTAAATCTACCGAACAATAAATCATTTTAAAAAAATGGCAGAATCGCGCTGAAAAACATGAGCATGGAAATTTTCATTTTGAATGATTTTCGGAAAGTTTGCGATAATAGGAATTACATGACACAAGTAGCTGAAAAATATTCTCGCGTTTGGGAATTAAATGAAAAGAAAAAGTACATCGTATGCTCGTAATCGAATGATTTATTCGGTTAATTCCAATAAACGAGTGTTTACAGTGTCAACAAGCTCCAGATAAAAAGTGCGTAGCTCGTCAAAATGACCGGCATATGGTAGGTTTAGTGTTAACACATCAAAGGCGGGGGATCTTGACGAAAGTATGCTTAGGTAACGCGGCGACCGCCCCGCCTCGTTTTTCGTCCTAGAGCGGGCGATATTTTGCGTAATCATAAAAAAATTTAGACTTAAAAAAGTTTATTTAAACTCTTAAAACTAAAAGAAATATTAAAAAAGAACTAAACACTAATTACAAAAAATGTTTTAATGTACATATTTATGAGAAGTCGAGATAAATCGTAGTACTACGACTCCCGCCTTTAATGTGTTAAGATCGCGGGTGCATTAGCGTTGCCGATGTCGATCTCGAGGAGGAAGACAAAGCGCGATTTTGAAAACTCCTCCCACGCGCGTATAAATAGAATAGAGACAACAGCGTCGAAAAGTCGCGCGCGAGCGTGTTACCATCGAAATCCGAGAAATAAAAGGCTCGAAATTGTTGCCTGTGTACGCCGATTGTTATATCGTGTCGCAACGATGGCGGGCACGCGCTGTTATTTAGTTTCGTCGCTATTTAATTTGCGGAGACGGCGTTCAGCTGTTTCATTCATACGTAACACTTAATTGTTACTTTCACTGGCTTTTGCTATCCCGCGTCCTGCTCGGCCGCTAATAACGAGCCACGAAATGGAAACGGCGCGTTGCGTTTCTTCGACGTTCGAACGAAATGTTTAAGGGAAAACGCTATCCGCAGAGCTGGAAACGACGCTGCGCGCAAAAAATGAGAATCATCGATCGTGTTTACCGACAACGCAGTGGCGATCGAATCCGCGGGTTGCAAGATAACGTGGTCTCTCTTCTTTATTTTTCAGAAACGGAGAGGAGAATTCGCGCCAATAATCGCGAGTTCAACTCACAGTTTAATTATGCGGTAAGACGATGCTCCGTAATATATCTGTTCGCCGGCGTCGATTAAAACCGGACGACGGCGAGCACTTTCAGAACGATGACCGAACTTTTCTCTATTCTATTTCTTTTTTAGAACAACTACATCAAGACGTCCAAGTATTCGGTTCTGTCGTTCCTACCATTAAATTTATTCGAGCAATTTCAACGGCTCGCCAACTTTTACTTCCTATGCCTGCTGGTGCTTCAGGTGATCCCCGCTATCTCCTCTTTGACCCCCATCACTACAGCCATACCCCTTATAGGGGTGCTCATGCTCACTGCCATCAAAGATGCTTACGACGATTTTGTGAGTATGAAAGACATCCGACTAGACGCTTTTCTTGTGCACGGGGTGATCTCTTAATGACGTTCTCTGGCGAGAGACAATACTTGACAAAACTGTTCTTTTTTTTGCTTGAAAGATCAGTCGAATGGACGGAAAAATGATTTTGGGAATTCTTTTTCTCAAAAACTGCAAGACCACGGTCGAAGACACCTTTCTTATTTAAAATGATCTGTCGTAAAGGGTATTTCATAATAATTTTGTTGGTTTAAAAATATCGACCAGTTTCAAAGTTCTGGCGATTCTGTCAGAAAACGTGGTACACGATGATTTAAATTTAAATGTCGATATTTGTGCGACATACTATACATATTTTCGTTCATTCATTCATGCCCAGCGCGGAACGTTGGACCACTTATTCGATAGAGATGACTCACGGCGAGTTAATTTTAAATGCACGTGCAAATGATACATATTCTTAAAGCAGAGATGTTCTTCGATCAGATACCTCTGATTCGATTATAGTACGGTAATTAAGAATTAATTCTCCGAGGAGACCTGTCATCTTGATCGTAACACGATCCTGCCTTCGGCCTGAACCACCGCTCACGGTGCATTATTCATTTCTGACCTTGAACTGAACTGCAAAATCCTCGATCTTTATGAATCTTGTTTTATTCATCTTGACCGCGAAATTACACGCTTCAATCAAAAATTGATCCAAAGGCAATCTTCGCGAATACTTTTATACGATATCTGAAGAACTTGTATGAATGCATTTCATTGTGTCGTGTCATATAGAAGCGACAGATCGGGCCAACAATTAAATAAGAATCATTGAGTAGAGACTGATTAGATAAGAATAAATCGATTAGACAATAAATCACCCCTTCTTATAATTGAATTGTATTTAAGAATACTGTACATGTCGAGAATTTCATAAAGAAATTGCAGGTCAGATGAACGATTGAACAAGAATTCTTGCGTCGGGACTAATTAGATAAGAATAAATTGATTAGACAAGAAATCACCCCTTCTTATGATTGTATTGTATTATGGAATACTTTATGTATCAAGAACGTTTTTAACGATCCTTGTTAATATACAAAATGGATTCTAGCAACGGCATAGCAGCGACTCGCAAGTGAACAATCGAAAATCCCAGACTCTCCGAGGTACTAGTCTCCGAGAAGAGAAGTGGTCGCAAGTCCAAGTAGGCGATGTAATCAGAATGGAGAACGATCAGTTCGTTGCTGCCGACGTCCTTCTTTTATCTACTAGTGAGCCGAACGGTCTTTGTTACATTGAAACTGCGGAATTAGATGGGTTTGTATTAACATCGAAGATTCTCTGAATTGTAATGAACAGAAATAGATCAATAATAATAATCAAAGTTCATAACACTAACGTTACCCTTTCAGGGAGACGAATTTGAAGTGTCGGCAGTGTTTAGCCGAAACTGCCGAGATGATGGACAACCATGAAATGATTGGTCAATTCGATGGAGAGATTGTTTGCGAAACACCTAACAACTTGCTAAATAAATTTGATGGTACTCTCACGTGGAGGGGACGAAAGTGAGTAATCTCTTTAGTAATCGTAAGGTCCATAGAAAGCTGTCGGTTACTTCACAGTGCTCTCGGCAATTAAAAAACTGAGAAAACGTAAATACTTAATTGGTAGTATAAATGAACAAGCCTAGTAATATAGCAAGTCCTTGCAAAGTCACACCGGTTCTGTATAAATTATGATGTAAATTTATAATTGCCAACGTAACCTCGGTATAAGTTTCCACTGCTTCGTCTACTAATTGTCCTGTGTTTGTTGCAGATACGCATTGGACAACGATAAAATAATATTACGTGGTTGCGTGCTCAGAAACACGCAATGGTGCTATGGGGTGGTCATCTTTGCAGGCAAGGATACCAAATTGATGCAAAACTCAGGGAAGACCAAATTTAAGAGGACCTCTATAGATAGGCTGCTGAATCTTCTGATCATCGGGATAGTGTTCTTTTTACTTTCGATGTGTTTGTTCTGTATGATCGGCTGTGGTATTTGGGAGAGCCTCGTGGGCCGTTATTTCCAAGTGTATCTGCCATGGGACTCGCTGGTGCCTACCGAGCCCATGGGCGGTGCCACAGTGATCGCTCTGCTTGTGTTCTTTTCTTACGCTATTGTATTGAACACGGTGGTGCCAATCAGTTTGTATGTGAGTGTCGAAGTTATCCGATTCGTTCAGTCGTTTTTGATTAACTGGGATGAGGAGATGTACTACGCGCCCACGAATACGCACGCTAAGGCAAGGACTACCACGTTAAACGAGGAGTTGGGACAAATAGAATATATATTTTCCGATAAGACCGGAACACTCACACAGAATATTATGACTTTTAACAAGTGTTCCGTGGCGGGGAAATGTTACGGGGACGTTATCGACGAAGTTACCGGCGAAGTCGTCGATCTGAGCGAGGTGAGTCTGTTTGTCTCTCCATATGTAACCAGACTCGGTGCTGATCATGGGGTATGTTGCTATTATACCGTTCAATAGAGACGAATAGTCTTGTTTTCTTTGGCATCTGAATGTGTTCAGTAAGCGTACCAATTTAATGTCTAAGTGGAGCATACACGTTTGTTATTGCAACAGAATTTATTGTGACTCGCAATGTTCACTGCATCAATGATACTTGGAAGTTCTCCTTGTCCTGTAGACGCTTCGCATCAGAAAATACAATTTAATGGTTTCACTACAGAAAATGAAACAAATTTATTCGTGAAGATGCGTTCACTTTTTATGTACGGAGTGTCTCACATGATATTGCAGTTGCAATGCTATAAATTAATATCAGGTGAAACACCCCATATTCACGCTTCCATAGAATACGATTAAGTCGCAAAAAAAGCAGAAAAAGCATCGGTACTCGATAAATTTCATTCATTTCATGTTTGTTATCAAGAATGTAATTTTTTCAATGTTGAAATATTTTCAAAGAAATGGTTTCTATCGTTTTCTATTTCTACGTGTTCATTTTTTGTTACGATTCTATTTCTTGATGACAAACTCAACACGATCCAATCATTTCATAGTTTGGCCATATTTTGCATAAGTTTTCATGTACGTCACTTAGCATGTGTGTGCTGCATGTAGACGGACAAAGCTGCCCAAACGCCAACGATGAGATGGAAAAACGGCCAAGAATTTGTTCAAGTTTATACATCTATAACTGGTCCGAACGTACGTCTATTGGAACACGTGGACAGGATATCCAATATGTTACCAGAACGAGGCATCTATGGCAGTTCGATGATTCCACATAAATTCTCAGTACGCATGTTACAATTAAAACACTCCTTCCACCAAGCGAAGAGTGTTTCGTTCAATAGCTCCCTGTTCTTATCCATTGCTCTATGTCTCTGTGCTTTCTATTGCAAGTAATTAGAGTTTTCACATGGCACCAGCATTATTATTCGCACTGAACGCAATGCTTATATGTTTGCTGAAAACGCTTGCTTCATTAGCATCTGGAATGACATTAAGTTCTATCCAAACGTTTCTAAAATGGTCTAGTAAAATCTACATAAATTCAAAACCTTTGTAATACTTAATTCTATCTTCAATTAGCGTACTAATTTGCATGCATAGAATGCCACCACCGCCCGCTTAGATTATATAAATTAATGTTCACGATGCTTTAAAGAATTATAAAATTCTAACATCTTATGTGCCCGCTGACTTACACCAAATCTATTTATCTGGAGGCAAGGTATTTAACTTCGAGTTCTGGTACTTTCATTTCCACATACGGTCTTTTGCGTGCCGCAATTAACATTATACCGACGCGATAATAGAGAAAGGTAAAACACCATAGTAACGTACGACTGTGCTTTTACAGACGTTACCACCGTTAGATTTCTCGTTCAACAAAGACTACGAACCAGAGTTCAAGTTCTACGACACCGCGCTGCTGGAGGCTGTGAAGAGGAACAACGAGGATGTTCACAGCTTCTTTCGGCTGTTGGCGCTCTGTCATACTGTCATGCCCGAGGAGAAGAGTGGCAAGCTAGAATATCAAGCGCAATCGCCAGACGAGGCTGCCCTTGTGTCCGCCGCCAGGAATTTCGGTTTCGTGTTCAAAGAAAGATCTCCAAACAGCATCACGATCGAGGTGATGGGCAATAGGGAAGTTTACGAGCTGCTCTGCATCCTCGACTTCAATAACGTTAGGAAAAGAATGTCCGTAATCTTGAGGAGGGACGGTCATCTTAGATTGTACTGTAAAGGAGCGGACAATGTTATCTACGAACGCTTGAAAAACGGCAGTGAGGACATCATGGCGAAAACGTTGGATCATCTTAATAAATTCGCCGGTGAGGGCTTGAGAACATTGTGCCTTTCGGTCCGAGATCTGGACGAACAGTTCTTCAATGATTGGAAACAACGTCATCAAGAAGCAGCGTTGAGCCATGAGAACAAGGATGACAAGTTAGATGCGATCTACGAGGAGATTGAGAAAGACATGACGTTGTTAGGCGCGACTGCCATTGAAGATAAGTTACAGGACGGTGTACCTCAAACTATTGCTAATTTAGGTCTTGCTGGTATCAAGATCTGGGTATTAACTGGAGATAAGCAAGGTAAAGATATAAACATAAATTAGCATAAGTTACGTCTAGTATATATACGTTATTAAACAGCTTGCCCCACCCTAAGATTGAACAACATTATACTACTTAAATTTCTTCATAGTATTTCTTATTAGTAGACGAAATATGGTACACAGATCGTTGTCAAAATGATTCAAGAAAGTGGGGCACTGTATAAATGTATAAATATGTATATATATGTCCCAAAAATGTCTTGCATTACGGAAATGTGGTGTAGCTGAGATCATTCTAAGTAACTTTTCCCTTTGCAAAAATGCAATCTACAGCTTTGTTTACGAGTTATTAATGAAAAACACCGATCAATGAGACACAATGGCGCGAAACACAACATGGTCAATCAATCAAGTGCCATGTGCTCCTACCACTGATTTTGACAGCTGAAGGGGGACTCTGTGCCATGTTCAAATCAATAAACAAGTCACGGAGCATGAACTTTCGATATTTTTTTTACCACGTGGCAGTGATAATTTTAAGAAAAACGCTGTTCATCCTTATTTCAGAATATCTGAAGAATATTTACTCATTTTTCGGACCCGAAATGATAAGTATGACAGCCGTTTTAATTTTCTGGTGTGCATGACACCTCATGTGATCATATAAAATTTTTATGCAAGGTGAAGATTAACAAAGTTCGTAAATGTTAATTTATTAAATTTTAATTTAAATAATTCCGCGTCCGAACACAATTCAACGAGCGATTCGCAAAGCTAATTTAATAAATAATAATCGTGTTAAAGGGCGTAAGAGATTTGTTTGATAGAGAAATATGAAGAACATTATCAATAAGAAACTCACCCATTTAGTTGTTAATCCACTACATGGTCGGAAATGTGTGCTGGAGGATAGTGCATTGATGATGTATGATGAACTGCACAGCTGATCCGTATCCGACGGCGACGAACAGAATGATGTTTCCAGGCAGGCTATTCCAACGGTGACTTATGCTACATTATCACTAAACACTGATCACATATCAATAATATCTGCGGACGAACTTTCCTGGATTAATATGTATAGCCCCGAAAAGAGCCGATTTTTTAATGCGACGCAGCATCCTTGGAGTAAACAAGTTGATCGCATCGTACAAGAATAATTAAGAAAATTCTCTCGCGACATCCTTTTCATATTAATGCTCGGGACGAACTGCAGAATGGCCGACAATGTTCACGTCCGATAGGAAACAGTTGAAACTCACTATCCTCCAGCACACATTTCCGACCATGTAGTGGATTAACAACTAAATGGGTGAGTTTCTTATTGATAATATTCTTCATATTTCTCTATCAAACAAATCTCTTACGCCCTTTAACACGATTATTATTTATTAAATTAGCTTTGCGAATCGCTCGTTGAATTGTGTTCGGACGCGGAATTATTTAAATTAAAATTTAATAAATTAACATTTACGAACTTTGTTAATCTTCACCTTGCATAAAAATTTTATATGATCACATGAGGTGTCATGCACACCAGAAAATTAAAACGGCTGTCATACTTATCATTTCGGGTCCGAAAAATGAGTAAATATTCTTCAGATATTCTGAAATAAGGATGAACAGCGTTTTTCTTAAAATTATCACTGCCACGTGGTAAAAAAGATATCGAAAGTTCATGCTCCGTGACTTGTTCATTGATTTGAACATGGCACAGAGTCCTCCTTCAGCTGTCAAAATCAGTGGTAGGAGCACATGGCACTCGATTGATTGACCATGTTGTGTTTCGCGCCATTGTGTCTCATTGATCGGTGTTTTTCATTAATAACTCGTAAACAAAGCTGTAGATTGCATTTTCGCAAAGGGAAAAGTTACTTAGAATGATCTCAGCTACCCCACATTTCCGTAATGCAAGACGTTTTTGAGACACCCTGTATATCTGTAGCAGCTATTTCATCGTAGAGCAATGTTTATATGAATTTGTCTGTACACAGAAACCGCTATCAATATTGGCTATTCCTGCCAGTTGTTGACAGACGACCTTACAGATGTCTTTATAGTGGATGCTACTACTTACGACGGTGTTGAAAATCAATTGTCACGATACTTGGAAACAATCAAAACAACTTCCAGTCATCAAAATCGGCCGACACTCTCCGTTGTCACATTCAGGTGGGACAAGGAAAGGTCAGGCACATGAAAGAGACGGAGTACAACCATTAACCTTCTCCATACCTATTTCTGACTAATTAACGCATTTATTTTTTGAAGTTTCTCTCTCGTATTGAATGTGGCATCATGTTCTGTGTAACGCTTTCTTTGTCTGGTTATGCCTTCGAATCAAATCGTTCAGACTTAGTTTCTTTATTTCGTTGACATCATATAGTACTGAGAAGTCTAAAATTCTAAATACCTGAGATGTATGATATGATGAAACTTCTCTAGTTAGTCATGAACTTTTCTAATAACGTTTCTACTGTGAAACGTTAAGCGTTTACGATATTATTTGGCATGCGTTTCACGAGACTGTAAGGATATTGATGAATTCTATCGAACCTTGTTTTCATTTAATTTGATTTGCTATGCATACAATGATACCACAGATTTAAAATTCAGTTTTTCTTCAAGTTTTCCGAGATTCAAAAAAAGCATATACTTGCATGCTAAATTCGAAATACGTTTATTTACACATATGGAAATGTTGAAGTTTCACCAAATATTCTCCATTCTATGATAATCGAAAGCCGTTCGAACCATTTACCACATGCTTGTCAATTATTCTTTTTATACTGTAGATACTTCAGTATTAGTAGATTAGGTATCTAGTCCTTTCTTTCTTAAATACTATAATCTTTCATTTTGTACATTCTCAATACCCCTACGATTTTGTTTTTAACATTTATAGCCCAAACAAATAATGACAATTACCATGTGCTTGATACTCACTCCTTCTCTTTCTGTATGCTTAAAGTTAATCATAGTAATAATGATAATAACACGAAGAGTATGGTGCTTATGTCACATTACTATATATACATACATATATTGTATATTAGTAGTCCATGATACAGTGCACTGTGTGTATTGTTTACGATTAATGCGCATCATTTTTTATATCCAACGAAGCAATTCAAGTTCCCCTTTTTCTTATGCAAGTAAAATTTGAATATTTTACCACATGTATCGTATTTGACAACAGTTATTGCATATTCAATTCACTTTGTAAAAAGGAAATCGAGATTAAACTTTGTCAGATTGAAACGTTATGGACATAGAACAGTCATTTACTTTTTTTTATGTTTTCCGTATATAGCAGCGACACTGAATACAATCCTAGCAGAGACGAGCAAGATGAACACGAGATGGAACAGGCCACAGGATTCGCTGTAGTTATCAATGGGCATTCCTTAGTTCATGCATTGCATCCACAACTGGAACAACTTTTTCTTGATGTATCAAGCCAATGTGAGCGATTGAAAAATATTTATATACCAATTTAGAATGTAGACACTTTTCATATCATAAAATTTCAGGTAAAGCTGTGATATGTTGTCGCGTGACACCCCTACAAAAAGCAATGGTCGTCGAGTTAATCAAGAAAAATAAAAATGCAGTGACCTTGGCTATTGGGGACGGTGCTAATGACGTCTCAATGATCAAAACAGCTCACATTGGCGTTGGCATCAGTGGTCAAGAAGGACTGCAAGCTGTGTTGGCATCCGACTATTCGATAGGACAATTCAGATTTCTGGAAAGACTGCTCCTCGTTCATGGTAGATGGTCATATTATAGAATGAGCAAATTTCTTAGGTATTTTTTTTACAAGAACTTCGCGTTTACGCTATGCCACATATGGTTTGCCTTTTTCTGCGGATTCAGCGCACAGGTATGATCTTCTTTTTTTATTAACCAGTTATTTATTTATTTATTTATTTGTAGTTGCTCCCTTTATCAATACTGTATATCATAATGGTAAAATGATGAATGTAAGGCGAATGTGATTTACGAAATTCCTTTGTAGAGCAGTTCGTTCCAAAGTCGAATATTGTAGTATGAATTCTTTCTTTATACTGATTTTTAACATCCTTTAAACTTAATTTACAGATCACGTTATTGTAGATTCTCATACACTTTTCTTCCTTTACAGACTGTATTCGATCCTATGTACATTTCTGTGTATAATCTCTTTTATACATCATTACCTGTAATGGCAGTCGGTATATTCGATCAAGATGTTAACGACAAAAACAGTTTGTTATATCCGAAACTCTATGCACCCGGACTACAAAACTTGCTATTCAACAAGAAGGAATTTTGTTGGAGTGCCATACACGGTTTTTTTGCCAGTTGTGTGTTATTTTTGGTTCCATATGGTATGTTCCAATCATTTGTTTAATTGGCCTTCTATTTGACCTCAAAGTCAGTCATGCGAAGTAATCAAATATTATAATGTTCAGGAACGTATAAGGATGGAGTATCACCAAAGGGCTATGTACTTTCTGATCATATGCTGCTAGGAAGTGTCGTAGCCACTATATTAGTTATAGTCGTGACCGTTCAAATAGCTCTTGATACATCATACTGGACGATTGTTAATCATATTATGGTTTGGGGCTCCCTTGTTTGGTATTTTATTTTAGACTATTTCTATAACTTCGTCATTGGCGGTAGTTACGTTGGCAGTCTTACTATGGTATGTAAACGTGTACGTAAACTCTTAACACGTGGATTGTGGTGTTAACATCTATGTTAGTTTACTTATTGCAATTGTAATTGTAGAGAACAGTTCTTACAGCAAATTATCAAAATGGATTAGGTAGCATATAGAGTGAGCATAGTTTACAGAGGGTCAACACTACACTCAACGTGTTAATTCCTTTATACGTTATTCTTAGTTTCTAATAAGCGGTGGGTAACATCCCTCTCGAATCAGCAATGTTTACGTTGTTGCTCTCCTTCGTAAATATTATGCTAACACTTGTATGTCTATTTTCAGGCAATGTCTGAACCAACGTTTTGGTTCACAGCGGTGATTTCGTGTATTATACTGGTAATACCTGTGCTGTCGTGGAGATTCTTCTTCATAGATGTTAGACCAAGTTTGTCTGATAGGGTTAGGCTTAAGCAGAGGCTGGCACAGCTACGTTCCCGCCAGAGTCAGGACATACTCCGTACACCATCTACGAGGCGAACAAGGCGGTCTCTTCGTTCAGGATACGCATTTGCGCATCAAGAAGGTTTCGGCAGACTTATCACGTCTGGGAAGATTATGCGAAAATTACCGAACGGTTCGGATTTTAAGTTTGCCATGCCGTTCACGAACAATACCAGCAAACAAGTTAGTGTTGCCACCACGTCACCAAAAGACAATGCATCCAAAAATTCGCACACACTGGATACTATTAATCTATAATCTGGACATATTAAGTTATAGGTCTTTCCACCATCTGTTGTGCTCCGGACGAATCGGTTCGGTAAACCACATAGCAATTATACAACAGAGTTATTGAATCTTTTTGCAAACGAATTTCTCTGTTTCGATCAAAACGGTTCTCCTTTGTCTGATTAAGCAATTAATTCGTTTTACGTGTAATCCGTTCTCACAGTATACACACAATACGCGAACTTCGTGTACTTGTGTTGCAGTAAGTGATAAACTATTCGTCGGCTTACTCAGGCTCGGTCGTTTTCATGTTGATGCTTGCAAGAGTTTCAGTAATCGAATTTGATAGGACAATAAAGTATTAATGATTTGCGTAAGAAATTCTACACACCTAGTAACTACGAAAGATTACTATTTCTTTTTTTTATCTCACCAAGGATTGTCATTGGTTGAAGACCATTTGAATGAAATACATTTCTATGGAATTTGTTAGTATTCTAGACCCTTTATGTTACCTGTTTATGTGACAGTAAGCCAGCAACATTAGTTTTTAATTAATTTGTAATGGAAAATTTGCGCCATATAAGAAAAGAGTCTAGGATGAAAACGACCTGAAATTTGAAGAAATTATTGAGTTGCTAGCAGTAACCTCTGACAGACTCTCAAACAGAGCACACGAAGAAGAATACACAGGCTGATTTATGATTATACATTTTTACTTCGAACATGAAAATTACAACATTATCGAAAACTATAGCAGGAAATTAATTTTATAAAAGAGTTTTCTTCACAGAAAATTACTATTTCTAAATTTACACAAAAAGTTCTCAACATCCTTAATTATTTATTTTCGATACTTTTTTCTGCCGACATTCTTTTCTTCTCTTTCACTTATTTCCGAAACTATTTGTATGAAGCATCCTTTCCGGATGGCGGTCAGTAGGATCAATAATTTGAAAAATACCCCGTACACTTTCTTTCTTCTATCGTATTTTGTTACATTCCTGAAGCACAACTTTTTTTAGAATCCCATTTGTTTCAATACTAGTCAATTCTTTCCTTATTACAATCATGTGCTCCAATTTATTTACTATTAAATACGCAATAGAAATGTCATCATCAATTGACTGCAGTAAAATTATCCGCAATAAGTTATATCAGCCATTATTTTAGTTAATCGATTACTACTACGCTATCGAAGTAACACCTGCACGGCGATGAACCGACCTCGAATATTGTAATGTATAGCTGTGTATACACACCCATCGCAAAATCAAAAAGTCGCGGATTTCTGTTTCTTTTTTTTTTTTGAATGTTTGTATAACCATGGAATGTCGTTCCATATATGAGCTAATTTTCTGTTTATGCGAATATATGATACCAATTTAAAAAAAATACAAGTGACATTAAAACATAACGCAATAATAAGACAAAACATAATTTGTATGATCATGACACTCCCTGTGTACATATATGTAGAGGTGTCAAAAAAATTCAAGTAATATTCCTACATGTATTATAAACTGTCCTATTATGAACATGATTGCTGTAAAAAATAAACATGTTTACATGATATACTATATATATATAAGTATATATATGCATCAGTATACATATGTATATATATATGTGTCTGCATACATACATACGTGTGTATTATGCATATATAAATGTACATATAAGTATACATACGTACATACATGTACATATATGCATATATACATATATAAATAAAAAATATAGTTATGATGATAATTGCCTTTATAAAGTATGAATACAAAAAAAAACAATTAAAATTACTGTATCATAGCATCGACTGTAAATATTTTAAAGAGATATATATACATATATATATATACATATATATATATACATATACATATATACATATATATATATATATATATATATATATATATATATATATATATATATATATATATATATATATATATTAAATGTTAAGTATACATTTTTTAAAAGAAAGTAATATATAGGTAGATCGATTTAAAAAAATGATACGAAAATAGTAGCTATATTATATTATACTACTGCGGATAATGTTTGCCTTGACTGACTATTGAATATATATATACATATATATATATATATAATATAATAAACTAAAAAACAGTAGTAAACAATGAAATATGTATTTCTACTTTTAATATTACAATGAATTGTAGGGAGATATAGTCTGTATTGGGAAAGTGTGTTCCACAAAGAATTTTTTTATTTAAACAGAGATATAGGGATTTATTGCTTTCAAACATTGTGCCTAATCGAGAAGCTACACAGAGTGTTTCGTGTTGCAATGATACATTTTGTTCTGTTTCTACTTTACTCTGAACTGTGTTTCTCTTATTTATTGATTAGTATTGATATGTTATTGTCACGAATTTTTGATTTCCCGATAAAGAGACACGAAAACATTTCTACGTAAAATTTAATTATTTTATAACGCAGCGATGCAGAGCCATTCACGCAGAGAAAAGATTCAGCCGACAGAATTGCTGCATTTTTATCTTCTCCATTTCTAGCTGTATATTGCAGAAACAATGAGATGAGGAATAAAACAGTAGTAGTTTCTTGGCATTCTCGATGAATTAGTATACTTTTTTTTGTTATAAATTCGAATAATTTTTACATACATCTAAGCATATACTTTGTCGAAACGATGTTATTTCCGTTAGTTCGTTTCTTTCTGTTGAATAGAATAATTATATATGTTCTTAAAGTGAAACTTATCAATCAAGAATTGAGATATTAAAACTGAATTTTGTATAATAACAAAAAGTTGGATCTTCAATAATGATATGAATGGACTGAAGCATAATTTTACAAAGTATTTATAAAACAAGAGAAGAGTTGTGGAATCATCTTCAACATCGGACAACCAAAATGTACCGTGCTAAAACTATTCGTATCCGTGAAAATTGTGAACATATTCTTCTTTATAGTCGGAGATAGACGATAGTTGTTTAGAAAACAAGCAAAAGCACCGCCTATACTTTTCGTCTAAACTAATTTATATATACATTTATTTTATAACACTTCTTGCTAAGTAGTATTCGGAGATGTGATATTATTATTACGGTCAGCTATTTCATAACGTATATGTATTACTTATTTTAAATTCGTAAATGAATATAGTTTCAGTTTAATTTGCGATTAAACATCCTTGTTGTAGAATCGAGGTACCATGATTTTTAAATAATATAGAGTAACATTAGCCACGAAATTATATTTACGTTGAACGAAGTTTATTTCATTTCTATGATATACCTGTGCAGGTGCGAATTATTCACGATTCATCCGTTTTACAGTACATTCGATGGATCTACATTGATCTCCCAAACGATTGAAATGTACTAATATTGTTTAAAGATCTTGGTAAATATTGACTTAATGTAAAAAACTAAGAAATTAAGGAAGATAAGCATTATAAGGTAGTCATAACATGTTGTTGGTTGCATAAGTTGTTACATATGTTACTTTAAATACTGAATCAAATGTCTAGAAAACAAAATGCGAAGAGCAAATTGTCTGCTGCATGTGCTCTATAGACTGCGCATCAATTACTGCTTTAAAATATTTGCTTAGGACATAGTATATAATTTAATAAACAAAAAAAAGGGCAATTATAATTATCGTAACATGTACGATCGCGGAATCTTCATTACATTTCATGTCCAGGCAATGATCCTTTAAAGTTGTTTCTCAAGTACGTGTTCTTTATGGGATGCTAATATAAGACAATAATATCAACAATTAAAGAGTTATAAAAAAAAAACCATAATTCATAATATTTTTGTCCCGATGATATTTCACGAAAACACTTTTGTTTGTTCGACATTCGTATGTATATTTGAATAATATGTATGTTTGCGTTTCTTCTGTTACGATACTATGTCCTATGTACTGTTTGTAATGTATCCTATTTTATGTACTGAATGATGCATCCTATTTAAAAATACAAGCCCTACTGGATTAAGGGATGTTTTACAAGCATGTTACACGTGTAGGGCGATGCTGACGGGCATAATAAAACAATGCTAATGTTATCGAATACAATGTTCCTTGCAAAGTGCACGCAGGATAGGGAGATAGTGTATACAAACACGAGAAACATTAAATCTATTAATAGTTATGTTACAATTTCAAGCGGTGGTGACTTTAATGGATTACGTGTTAATCGAACGATTGAAATTGATTTTTTCCGTTTGCAATTTTTCTGCAGTTGTCACGCTCAAATATATGTTCAGTTAACGTATAACACATACACACACACATGGTCACAAACGATAATAGCGGGAAGTTTTTCATTTTTGTGTTCGACGAACATGCCGATACGAGGAAGAGGAAGGAACGGTTTACTTTTTTGTAAATCGCACTAGATAATGTTTTCTGGTTTTATACTACACGCTGTGTAATATCAATTTTGTAAATCTAACTATTGCTTTAAGTATATATCGTGTACAGTAAAAATCTACATCTTAAGTGTATTATTTTTTATGTGTAAATAACTGGCACGAAAGGACAGATTTATGTTGTAAAAAGAAAGAAACATAGTAAAGTATTAGTACATTGTACACCATTCAAAAAAAAAACAAATTCTGTAAACTGCTTTTTTTCTGTAGAACTTCCTTTATAGTAGTATTGCGATGGTACTACACTTTTCTCCACTTCGTTCCCAACAAAAAGTGTACTCATATCATTACATTCTCATTTGTACCGGAAATTGCTATAATTGTTATACTGTCTCGCTTCCTTGAATCCGGCGAAAATTTATACATATTCTTGGAAGAAAAAAAGTAATCATTGATCACGTGTTAAAAGAGAAACTGTTACATATGGTCGTTACTTATAGTTCAATCTGAATAAGAAGGGACCACAATACAATATGTTAGAAGGAATTTATCATTTGCACATTCTAATGTGTTTTAGGGGATTACTTGCCTTTGAATCGGTATACTTTTTTAAATTGTTCTGAAGCATTAAGACAGGAAATTAACACAGGTACATTCTAGTGATATCATAAACCAGAAATTTTAATTTCTTAAATTACGATTGTACATTCAGTGTGGTAATCTTCTAATGCATATCTTTAAATTGTCATGTTTTATTTAGATAGAGCTTCCAGCTTAGCACTTTTACGTCAGGATTTAATTAAATATGTGGAAGAACAATTGAATGTTGCTTCAGTATTTAAATGCACATGTCGTCTGAAGTTGTGCTTTTAATATAACTAAATACACAGGTTTGGAACAAAATTGTTATAGCATTCTGCAATCTATCAGAATTACGATATCGTATTCATATTCTCATTAATAATTCCATAATCCATAATGAACGTACACTATTTCTCAAACCAAGGTTCAGAAGTATCCAATTCGCATTGATATGTGCATTGATATAAAGGAAAAGTTATATTTTATCCTTTCGTTTCAATTGTATTTACGTTCTTGTTACCCATCAGTATTGATTAGGTTTATGTATATGTGTAATAATTATATATATATATATATGTATATATATATATATATATACATATATTTCAAGTCGTGCACGGATGTTAGTTAGAAACTGGTTTAAAAGATACAGTCACTCGTGAACAGTATGTACTCTTAAAAAAACAAGACTATTTACAAAATTATTGTCATAATAGAAGAAAGGTACGAAATGAATACAAGCTTCTTCTTTCTAGACAGGCAATATATTTGTAAGGGAGAATGGAACGTTATCGTTTATTAACCAACAGTTATTCCCACAAATAAAAGAAATGTTGACGACACATCGTGGATAGAAATGAGAAAAATTTGGTAATGTTTGTACTTACGGAAATGGAATGATTACTCTTGCTGCAAACAAAAGTACGCTGCGAAATGTTATTACAGTTTTAATAATTTTGTTATCCGGCGCGTGAGCTTTTCTAAGCTACCGAGATTCAAATATTTCCACCGGTTACGAAATTGTTCACGTATCAAACATTTCTTACTAGTTTTTAAGTTAATAAAATTAATGCAGCATACCGTTGTATTTTTCAAAGGGGCATTATTATTTCAACCCGTGATTTTCCTTATCCTTTCTATGGATTTGTATATGCTACTGACTCAGGGACATAATACAATATTCCAGATAAATGTATATAATTTTTTTAATTCTTAATATTTTACATTTCATTGTTTGATTATTCACATAATAATCTTGTAACAAAAATACATTAATTTACTAATATTATTTTGTGATCGCACTTCAAACATTATTCGATCATTTGAGCGCGATTAGCTTATATCAATAGAAATTATGCTATTCTCTCCTTCTCGTCTTTTTTTCAATCGTATATTATATTTATAATTCACTGCTAAATTCATAACAAAAACAGTAATAATGACAATTTATAATTGATTCTAGTTAAAATTTTAGTTAAAACTGTAATCTTTTCGCAAGCGATGCGCCATCCATTGATTCAAGTAATTTTCTTTTTAAATTAGGCTTTTCTTCTGGTTGCCGTTTCACAGATGTAGGAAGAGGCAATCTAGGTCCAGGAGTTGGTGCTGGTTTGTTGCTAAAGTATGGCATCTGGAGAGCTTGGTCGCATGTACATCTTTCTAATGGATTTACGTTTAAAAGACTAGCAATTAAATCTAAGAGATCATCGCCAGCTGCAGTGAATATGTGTTTCAATGGCGTTCCAGGAAATGGTTTAAATTGAATGAAATCTGGTAATTCTGTCATTCCTGGCCATGTTTCTTCAGTGGGCGTACCTAATGTCTAAAAATTACAAGAACATAAATTAAAACGAATTTGGAATAACATATACTTTTGTTAAGAGACAGATTTATACATAAAACAATACCTGAAATATCCTAGTGAGTTGATCCAAATCAGATTCTCCAGGTAAAAATGGTACTCTTAACAAAAGTTCTGCTAATATACATCCAACGGCCCACATATCTATTCCAGTTCCGTAAAGCCTTGCTCCATACAATAACTCAGGTGATCTATACCATCTGGTCACCACCTGATGGGTGTTTATTCTATTTGGTGAACCAAAAAATTTAGCAAGCCCAAAGTCACCAATCTTTAATACACCTTCTCCATTGACAAGTAAATTATTTGGCTTTAAATCTCTATGAAGTATCCAGTTATAATGCAGGTAGTCCAGACCTTGCAAAGTCTGAATCATATATGCTTTAATATTCGCAGAAGATAACACAATGTTATTATCCTTTATTATTATTTCCAAATCTGTGTCCATAAAATCAAATACTAGGGACACATTTGACTTATGGCCAAAAACATCTAAAATAAAAGTACATTTGTAAAGCGAAACAGTAGTATTTCATACAGGATGATGCACGTAAAAGTAGTCTTATAAAATATCTCCTACAATCCATCACAAATCTACTCTAATTAGTATACTGTTAATCATTGACATATTCAATGCATACCTAGCAGTCCAATCACATTATCGTGGTTTAGTTCTTGTAACAATTTAATTTCTCTCAGAGCTGTTCTGTTTATTCCATCTCTAGCTTCTGCGCGGCTTCCAACTTTAATCTACAATTACAATAATCAAACAATATGTCATTTAACAGTATAAATTGATACATTGTACATAGTAAGCATCTGTGTATACCTTTTTCACAGCAACAATTTTTGATGTTTCGACATCTTTGGCTTTGTAAACAGTAGCGAACTAAAATAATAAATATTCATATATATATATATGTATGTACAATACCAAAAGATTAATTAAACAACTACTAACCTGTCCTTCTCCCAAAAAATCAATTTTCTCGTATCTTCGTAATTTTTCAGTCATGTTCTCAGTGTGTTTAATTTTCGAACCTTCAATCAAATGCAGATTATTTATTTAAAATAATATTACAGAATCAATTGCTTCATGCACACGTAAACAACTAAATCTTGTCGAGCATCATTGTATTCGACAGTTTACACGTGCTCTACACGTTTTCTAAAACATGATATCGAAGGTGCATTTACCTAATTAATTTTAATAATTATATACTTCACTAAAGTCCAAAACCACCAAATACAATAATCCACTTTCAGGTCCTGTCGTTCATTGATAACTTATTCCTTTTTAAACTTAATGAATGCACAACGGTAAATACACGAAGCCCAAACGCATCATGTATTAAATTTTCTTGAATATGTATGCAGATTACATGTAGCAACAAACATTGCTTGTAATCGGTTTTATTGACACTTATTTTTAAAATGCAGCAAAATTCCTATTACAGTAATCTCTCAATTCAAGAACCATATCCGGGGGCACCGAGGCTCTTGAATTGAGAGAATACAGTGAATTGCTATGCTCTGATTGGTTGATGATTCGCAGCTGAACAGTGCTGCTCCCATAGTCAATGACAAAGAAAGAAATTAGCGAGTGAGCAAGACAAGCATAACCATATGCCAAACGAGTTACATGGAGTCGCACTAACACCAATGTATCACTCTTCTCGCGCTTGCGTACGTCTGGTGCTCCTTCTGAAACACGCGGCGCGATATTCAACTTATACTTTTCACTTCATAGGATTCTTAATCAATGCACATTGAGATATGTTTCGAATGTATGTGTTTGTAGGCAATATTTCGACAAGTTGAACAGAATAAGGTCCAGCTAATTATTGCATTGTCCTGAATGTTAGCGCGAGAGAATGAAAGAATGTTGCAAATGAATAGTTCATATATTCTGGTCTCTGGTATGAATAAATTTGACTATAGAGATTTCAATACTATCTTCGCAAACAGTGTTTGTTCCATGAAAAGAGTTGTTTAGAAGAGCTGTTTAAAAAAATGAAAATTTATTGGCGATAGATCGGGTGAGTAGGGTGGATGTTGCAAAATTTCATACTTTTTGATTCATTTAATTCTGAAAATGTTTCTTGCGATGTAATACAGAATTTGCAAAGAATTCTTTTTGGCAAAATATGACGCTGGCAATATACAATAATAACACACTTAACTATGCTGAGCATAGTTAACTTATCATCATATTATATACATATTATATACTTATTATCATATATCAGCAAATGGTAACTTAAAGATGCTGATATATCAGCATCTTTTTCGAAAGAGGAAGGTTTAAATGCAGTGCGCGAATATCAGACTTCACAAATCTGATTTGATAATGCCACTGGCAATCTACTGGCATTAGCCAATCACACCGAAGAGAACGGATAAGCTCCGTCACGGATCGATGACAGTTTGAATATCGGCAATGTTTGGAAACTCTGTCCCGGGTTCGTGCAGCGCCAATTAATAAATAGCAAAATGCTGAAACTGCTAGTCAAAATAGAATTTTTAGATTTCACCACAAGAGGCGTCACTGTTTGGCTAGAAGTTTTAACGTTTTGCCATCTACTAATTGGCGCTGTATGGAACCTGACCAGAGCTTCTAGATTTCGTTACAAAAAGTGCTATTATCGCCGAACTGACAATTGATTCTTGCCGAATTTTACACTGTATCTTATGTGTAGTGCGGCACGAATCATCCGTTCGCAGTATTTGCTACAATAAATAAATTATTTTACAAGATATACATTGTAATATAGATATAACAGAGACAAAATGCTGAAACTGCTAGGCAAAATCAAATGTAGGTAATTACCTACATTTTTTACAAATTTGTCTAGCAATTTCAGCGTTTCATGGAAACCTCAGAAAATGATTTTTGCCCGAATTTGCATTGCATTGCATGGCAAAAGCGGCAAAAATTAATTGTGTTTAGAGTTGTGTATACAGTAATCAAATTTCAGGATATGTAATTGGATGCCGGCCCAATTAAATGAATATTGGAGACATTCATGACGTCATTTAGAATTCAAACGCAGTTTATTCAGTAACGACTTAGTGACCACGGACGAAATAATAGGGACATTGACTTTGTTATTAATTATTAGAAATGTTTATTCTAATATTTAATATTTTGATAAGCTGCCTAACATTATCATACGGTGCAAAAAACATCGTATTAATAATCGCTGATGATTTAGATATAGTTCTCGATGGAATGGTAATTATGAATGTGGGAAGATAACATCGTTTAAATATAACAATGATTATATTAATTTATAGGTTCCACTGAAAAATACTGTAGACTTAATTGGAAGGAGGGGCGCATCATTTTCAAATTGTGTAAGTTAATAGAACATACAATTTAACTTTGTATTATTATAAATTAAATAAATTTTTTATTAAAAGTTGACAATGATGATTTATGGTAATACTTTTTACAGTTTGTTGCTTCTCCAATTTGTTGCCCAAATAGGGCTTCCATTCTAACTGGCAAATATCAGCATAATCACTTAGTAGTAAATAATACTGTTGATGGCGGATGTAATAGTATTAAATGGCAAGAACTTCAAGAACCAAATACATTTGCTGCATATTTAAATCAACAAGCGTCGTATGCAACTTTCTATGCTGGAAAGTATTTGAATAAGGTAATCGTATATGATAAAGTAAAAATTTAAAACTAAAATAAGTTCTGAAATTTTTTATTAATGAGCAACATTATTAAAGTATGGGAATACAAATGTTGGCGGAGCAAGTCATGTACCGATAGGATGGGACTGGTGGGCTGGTCTTATCGGGAATTCAAAATACTACAATTATTCTATGTCCATCAATGGAACTGTACAGAAATTTAACTCTACAGTATTCGATTATCTCACTGATTTAATTGTAAGTTTAAATTTGCCTATGTTAACTTGCTGTTTTTTCCTTGATTATATATTTTTAATTGAAGTTTTTTTAGACTGAATTCACAATGTCTTTCATTAAAACTCGCAAAGCAGATGGTCAACCTTTTCTTGCAGTTCTGGCACCTCCAGCACCTCATGCACCCTTCACACCAGCAGTAAGACACTATGGCATATACAATGGCACAAAGGCGAAAAGAACACCTAATTTTAACAAACTCACAGAAATGGTATGTTACACTTTATTTTCTATGTTCTCGTGCTGCTGTAGACTACTACTAACACTATCGTAAATTAGAATAAGCATTGGTTAGCGAGGAGAGGTCCATCTCCGCTACCAGATGAGGTATTACCTAAATTAGATGAGATCTATAGTCGTAGGTGGGAAACATTGTTAGCTCTTGATGACCTTGTAACAAATGTATATCAAACTCTAAAGTCTGAGGGTCTTTTAGATGATACTTACATCATATTTACATCTGATAATGGTTACCATATTGGTAATTATGTTTGTGTTCAACATACAAGAAAATACAAGGTGCAAATGTAGCCTACTTTATACAATATCAGTTTTATAGGCCAGTTTAGCATGCCTATGGACAAACGTCAGCCATACGAGACAGATATCCGAGTTCCATTATTAATAAGAGGTCCTGGAATTGAACCATCAAAAATTTCTGCACCAGTCAGTAGCGTCGATTTGTTTGCTACAATTTTGGAAATAGCTGGAGTGCAAAGACCATCTGACGGAACTTCTTTGTTGAAAAAGACACTGCCAGAAGATAGAACCCTGTTAATAGAGTATAGAGGGGAGAAATCTGAAGGAGTTCCATCCTCAGGTTGTCCAAGCGATAGCGATATTAATCTATCAGTAAGTTTTATACATAGAGAGATGAACTATAACGAGGTGTCGCTGGCGACTCCTTCTCCTCTTCGTCTGCTTCACAAACTAGGGAAATCCATCTTCTCGATATCTAGTGCAGACGAGGGATCTGACCGACCCAGAGTCCGACTGATGCGGTTCTCGGAGGGGAAGGAGTTCGACACCCCAGAATCATAAAATAAGAATGAATTTATTAAAATTTGTAATGTTTATAGTACTGTATGAAAGACATGGCATGCAAATGTCAGGATGCAGCTAATAACACGTTTAGTTGCATACGACGCGTTTCGCGAAAATTCAATAACATTTTCTGTGTTTTCGAGGATGATCAGGTATCAAGGGGTAACATATTATTACACACTTTATACGATTAAATGTATTATTGACACTGGTTCCGTTTTTTCCAGCATTATGTTGAAGCATATAATATCACTACAGATAATTATCAAATGGAAAATATTGGATACAGTATGAAACGTAATCATCGATACCGATTTAGAAAGCTGTTAAAAAGGATGTCCATATGCAAAAATGAGGATTGCGTTTTCACACTTCCGAAAAGCATTTATATTTAGATTTGGGTACAGTACAAAAAGTACAAATGATAGTGATTTAAAATGTAATATGTGTATTTGTAGTTGTGTTGTATCTATACATATCTTTTCGTAAATAAAATGTAATTAATAACTGATAATTCGTTTTAAATTTTACTGCATATACTTGTATATATATAATTAGACGGTATCAGCGCCACGTGATTCTTGCTGGATTTAATACTGTATTCTATGGACGATGCGATACGAATCATCTGTTCGCGGTATTTCCAATAATGAATTAACTATTTTGCACTATATAGATGTAAAAAGGGTAAAACGATAAATTGCTACCCAAAATCAATTGTTGGTAATTTGTTTAGCAATTTGAACGTTTTATGGAGGCTTGAAATCGCTTGAAACTCAGAAAATTAATCTTTGTCAGATTTTGCATTGTACCATATGGGAAAAGTGGTAACAATTATTTGTGTTTAGTAATAAGTTGTCGAAGATATTCATGACGCTATTTTTTTAGTTTATTTAGTAGCTACCCCATACGAAGTAGCAGGAACACTTGTCGATAAATACTGCGGATGTTTACTGTACCATTTAATATGTTTATAAGCTACTTAGCATTATCATAGGGTACATGAAAACATTGTATTAATCATCGGGGATGATTTAGATATATTTCTCAATGGAATAGTAACCATGAATTTGAAAATAAAACAGCGGTTAAATATAACAATAATTATATTAATTAAGGTATTAA
The DNA here is from genome assembly GCF_051020955.1 of Megalopta genalis. Classification (NCBI taxonomy): domain Eukaryota; kingdom Metazoa; phylum Arthropoda; class Insecta; order Hymenoptera; family Halictidae; genus Megalopta; species Megalopta genalis. The sequence goes on from NC_135016.1 coordinate 29,597,615, forward strand.
GAGTAACACAATATTACACACTTTACACGATCAAATACATTATTAACACTCGTTTCGTTTCTTCCAGCATTATATTAACAGAATATTATCACAGTTAATTATCAGATGCTAAATATTGGTAACACCGTGGAAGGTAATCGTCGACACTGATTTACAAAAAGCTGATAAAAAGAATATCTATATGGAAAAAATGAAGACTGCGTTTTCACACTTTCGAAATGGATTTTAAATTTCCGTACAGTACAAAGTGCGGGTGGCAGTGATTTTACAGGTGGCATGTATGTTCGTTTATCGTTTTATAATTATGATGGTATTACTAATTGATCGGCATTCGTTTGTTGACAAATTCTCATCTTACACTTACTGCGCCCGCGACGGCATAAAGATACATACCATTAAAAGTTGGGAACGCCGGCGGCCGTCTTACTTCGAATTACTGCATTTATGGAAATCGCGAGCGAAGAATACGCCGCGAATCTGGATATAAGAATAACTCGTCTTGCTTCCCGAGTACCTCGGGCAAACTGTTTTCTTAGCAAATATTTTTATTAAAGCCCCGCGGTTCGAATATCTGAATAGGAATCGCGCCATTCGGCGGGGGACGACGGGGGTGTAGAGGGGCCGAAGGGGGAGGCGGCAGAGAAAAAGAAAACGAACAAAAATAGAACGCAGGAACGGGCTTCTAGAATGTCCATAAATTTAATCTATTAAAACGTTTTGAATGATTTAACGATTTAAGATAACACATCGAAGTACAGCGTAACAAAGAAAAAATAATAACTATTGGATCGATCGGAACGTTTTCTCCACGCGTCGTTTGCGTCACAACGCGCGAACCGATGTTGTAATATGTTAAGCGGAGATGCAACGTGTACAGAGATTATCGAAAAAATGGTGGATCGAATGATTTATAATGCAAACGGCTGTTATATCATTTTTTTTATCGGAATCGGTGAAACGAGAACTATTTAATTCGTTGATTTAAAAAGCACATCGATTCGACACGCAGAGACTAACGTAAACGTAATTATTCGGTCGATGTATAAATGTGGCGGTTAATTACAAAAAATACCTGTGATAAATTTCGAATATTTTAAAAATAAAGGAGCGCGAATCCCCGTTTTCGCTGTTTATAATTATTAATAAATTTATCAATTAATATTAACTATAGATTCTGTGAAAATAACGCTGCTTTCACATTCGATCGTATGAAAATTATTTACGTTTTTTTAGATAAACATTTGCGACTGCTCGCGTACGAGACATTTATTTGTCGTACTTTTTGTTCGCGAAACTCGAGTCTAAAAATTCGTACACCTCCGTGTACAGATTAATTCGAACCGCAACCTTTCGGAACCAAAACAGCGAAACGTTGAGGGTAGCTATAAAATGGCTCGATTCGGCTCCATTCAGTAGCAAGGACCGTAAGAGACATCCTTTCATGGTGCATGAAAGAACGTCGAAATGTTTGTACACTCCACGTTACTCGCTCTATAGGCTGCTTAATCGTTTGCACAGATGGTATTTCGGGATAGCACAACGCTTAGAAAATTCTGCAAGCGAAATCTTGCTAATCTGGACCACGTTCGCAGAATTTACAAAACAGCGTAATCTTAAATATATTTTTCAAACGAAATAAGTTTTTCCGAAACTCTGCGTGCACAGACAAATTTCTCACCGCAAACGAATGTTTGTTCGTGCTTTTAACAATTTTTGAGTTATTCAATATGATGTAATTAAATGTTATACGTCAACTTCGAGGTTTGTTTTCATCTCTTCGATACGAACTATTTTCTTCTGTAATTACTTCCTTAATACTCGAATTATCAAAACGCGGACAAAAATTACAGTATTTAAAATTTTTTCTTTTACAGCTCTTAACATTATAAAACTGTTTCTGTGAGAAATCCTCAGACAATATCTTCTTCGTTTAAGTATATATTATAATAAAAATATTATAGAGTCTAAATAAAAATAGAATCTTGTCAATGTTATAAAACATTTTACATTGGTCGTGTTTAGAGCTCGGTAGTTCTAGCGTTAAAACGCTTCTTTTTATAATAGCATATAAATAATCTGTTCAAGGCAAATAGCACACGATATACGTGTACGCAAACAATTCGGTGAACTGCAAAATAAGGAACTCAATTTGATAAAGTTTGGCTTACAGGAAACTAAAACAGTATTCCTCCAAGCCTGTGGAATTTAATAAACGAATCTTAATGAAGATTCTCCTCGAAGTAAGAACTTCAACGAAGAAATTTGTTTTCGTAAGTCGTCCGCTCTCCGGTTCTGCAGGAAATCCGACACAAGTTACCGGATAAATATGCAATTTAACCAGAGCCATCTCCGATTTCAACGCCTTGAAATATTTGCCGGTCGCCGCGAAAAGAAAAAAGAATTCGCCCGAAGAGAGCGTAAACGCGCGAGGGGACGTTAACGAGGCGATATCTAAACTGTGTATCGCGCTTTTTGTTCCATTGATAAATAACAGCGGAATGAGAACGATGTTTAATTTAAAAACTGCAACGCAGGTATTTTATAGAAATTACGAGCACGTTACTATTTCAATTTCATAAATAATACACTAGAAATCAATTCAACTTCGTTGTCGAATTCGCAATTTTTTCCAATCAAGTTTCTCATATTCGCCGGCAAAAATTTAATAACTTTTATTGTAATATACTGCGGATGGTTCCGACGACCCCGAAAATACCCCTAACTACTCTATCCGTCGACCTCCTTCCTTGTTATTCCAACGCTACCCCGTTTCAACCCTTAGCGATCCAAGGTTAATTCCAAACAGGATGGCGTTCAATTTGCCTCGATTACAATGCCTCGTCGTTTAACCAATACATGTACAATTGTTCAACCTGCAGAATCGTTATCTACTATTCTCATCTTGCGATCGAAGGTGAATTTAATTTTACTCTTTCTGTTATTCTTATTGATAGACCGCAGATTTTATGCATCCATAACGATCGACGCTATTTTAGACACCGAATAAAATAGACACTATTATTTGAGCCGTTTATTTTGAAAGTGGCATAAGTCACTTTGTTTTTAAGTCGATATGTTTAAGGGTTTGCGTTTTAACACGTTTAAAAAATCGGATGTTAACTTTCGAGAAGATTTACTTGTATTTGTTATCTCAGGATACTGATATTTTTCTCAGTATAAATAATTTCGTATAAACATGAAAAAATCACTACTTTTCATTACGGTAAAGTGACTTATGCCACTTTCAAAATAAACGGCTCATTTTATAGCGTTTATGAGAAAAATCAGAAAACGAAATGAAAAACCCTGAATAGATTCGGAGAGTTTCAAAATACTGTTGCATTACTATCGACCTGTTGAAATTATCTCTTGTAATATTAACACTATACCGTCCGCAGATCTTAGATATGATTCTTTTGTTTGACGCCGACATAATAGCTTGGAAATTTTAGATTTTAACAAAAATTTCGCAGATGGCGGTAATATAAATTCTTAAAATTAAGATATGAGCCGTTTATTTTGAAAGTGGCCTAAGTCCATTTATTTGAAAATCCAGATATTTAAGGTTTTTACGTTTTAATAAATTTAAAAATATTGCTAATTGATAACATGGTGGTATAATGTTTTTGTGTTCCTAAGGGTCACTGCGTTCTTTCAGCTTTGCTGACATAAAATTATATGTATTACGTAGAAATGTGAATATTAAAATAGCTAGCTCGGTGTGTTTTTGAAAAATGACTTAGGCCACTTTCAAAATAAACGGCTCATATGTCGTCCAAGAATTTTCGTACTTAATTCTTAGTTAACACGTTGACTGCCGCGTCACCCGTAATTCGGGTGACGCTGATTTGACTACTTACAAAGGATTTCCGAAAATATTTCGACAAATATTCTACAGGAGGTAATGAAACTATTGAATTCTTATAAAAATGGTTTATTAACAAAATTATTCGCAGTGTATAACATTAAAACATTCTCTGCAAAGTTGAGGTTGATCAGGACAGCTTGGACAAAAAGTTGTTTGTTTTTTCAGATATGCTCGTGCCTCTGATCGGTCCATTTCGTATCTTTTATTTGAACTGTAGCTTCCTCGGTATCATCAACATTTCTTTCTTCTTCCATGACCAATTCTCGTAAAATCTCGTCAATAGTATCTTCATAACATTCATTGTCACTAAGATTATATTTATCAGTATCCGAATCAGAATCTGACGATGTAATTCTATTTATGCTTCTCCTTCCGGGCAATCCGATCTCTTTTCATTATTGAACAAAATAAGGGCAGAGATTTTAAGTTATACCATTCGGTACTCGGCAAAGATTCCAACTGTTCATGCAGGAACAGAAACAGATATGAATTAACAGCGCACGCTTCCTATAGCGGCACGGGTGGCCTGTAGGAGATTTTGTTGTAAACACGCGTGGCAGTCAACGTGTTAAATAAGCACAATGCTATAGTTAGTTTGCTGCCTTTTAACACCCAAGAAATATAGTTCAAATGTTATTTCAGTTTTTCAAAATGGCACCAAAGTGTTGCCACCGGCATACAACAGACAGTTTTTGCATGACACCAGCGTGGTGCCAGCGGACGGCATAGCGTTAATACAGTTTTTATTTTGCATAAAATACCGCGGTCCAGTAATTTATTAAGAAACACGCTCTAAACATTTTTATTAGCGTACTACCACCCTTGCGGCTCGTACTACCGCCTAGGACTCGACAGTTTGTAAGAACTCTTTGGAGGCGAAACATATTTATGTTTACGGCGGGCGCGTATTACAATTTAACGCATCTTTCAGAGGTTTCAATGGCCACCGGTGCACAGCGAAAATCTAGCAGAGCCGGCGGGATCCCCGGGGGGCAGGAAAGCTAGAATCCAAAACTCGGAAGCCAGCGAAAGCCACTGATCCTAATGCAGAAGGAAGCGATCACTCGCTCCGCCGATCAATGAAGAGAGGAGAGAAAAAAAAGGACTTTTCGCAAGCCGACTTACACGTCTCAGTGACGATGTAACGACTTCACAATTCGAGCCGAGGCCTGTTAATCCTCGGGCCGATCGATCGAGCCGGGGGATTCATGCTGTTTACCGAAACGCCCGCAGAACTTCTCTTTGAAAGCCGCGGCGGCCTCAGCTGTGCTTCTTTTCGAAAGGAACGCACCGTAGCGTGACTCTCGACTTGCGCGTTCTCCTCTGTGCTCGCGGTACTTACTTCAAAAAATTTCAATATTAGTCTCCGTTTAATAATCCTCGTGTCCCGGCGCAACTCTCTGTTCGAGAAAGAAAAACGAACGGCTGCGCATCCGGACGGATGGAGGAGAGGGCGTAGAAAATTTGGAAGAGGCGCGTCGGTACTCCTAATTGATGACAATTTCGACCGGGTATCGAGTTTCCTTAGCCGATAATAATGAAAGCACGAAGCTCGCATTTCGGGGCCGCTTACCATGACAACAGCAGTCAAATCAAACACGAAGCTATTAACTAGGTCAACATTTTGGGTTTGGAGGTACTTAGTCCCGGCTACTTGGTGCCTTCGCCGGCGAGCTGCACGGCCTCTCCGCTCGTGTACGCTTCCGCGCACACGCACACGCACACGCGCGGCGCGGCGGCGTGTGCATGTATAGACACGCATTTCTACGTGTATTTGCACGCAGAGACGGCCACGGGTTTCACGGTGAACAAGAGCAAAGCAGCCGTGTCGGACGGTCTTAAATAAATATCTAATGTGCAAGGGGTCCTACGCTGGCCCCGCCAATATTGTTTTAGGCACGGCCGCTGGCCACCGAAGATTTGTAACTCGAGAAACGAGCGCCACTCGTGCGCGAAACTGACAAGATACCAATAGGTGTCGGACGGATCCGGCCCGCTACTTAAAAGTTCTCGAGATTCCATATCCGCCTCCGTGGCTTTCGCCCCGGCACACCGGCGAAATGTCGGCCGTCGATCCGTGAACGTCGCAGCTGCCGGTTCCTCCGCCGTTACTTTCGACCCCGTGCCGCCTGCGCGATTACCATTTCCATCGATTTTAACGTTCGCAACAAATGAACGACTCTTCTTTCGGCCCGAATTGTTGTCGCTCGCTTAATCTCCGCCCGCCGGTCGCATAATTCACGCAGCGATTCAGCGAAAAAACTCACCCCTTGTGATTTCTAGCTTTACGTCTCGTCAACCCTCTCTAACGATTTAGAGACCTTTAGAGAAAGTTTCGGTCATCTTCTTTTTTTTTAGGCATTCCTCCCCGTTTAACCCTCGCGGTACCGGCAGTTGGGCGTTTACGCGAAGCCCCATGGTTGGGTCCAAACGGACCCGTGACCTCACGTACACGAACATTTTGAATCGAAATTTTGTTCTTGTCATCGTCGATATCATTGTTATTGCTATTATTATTGCTGTTGTCTTACCGTACCTTTTTTTTTGTTAATTTTGGAAACGCATTTGTCGACATTCGCTCGCTTCGTTATCGGCCCATCGTAAAGAAACGGCGGATCGCGTCAAGCGTCAAACGTTAGCAGGGTAGCTTTGGGTCCGAAAATTCCCGGACGGGGTACGGCGAGGGTTAATTACGTTACAGCGTAATGTACTTGCACCGTGCTCCCGGTTTATTCTCGTTCTCCTTTGTCTTTCCAGCTCATCCTTAATTATCGCTGTTTTCAATTCTCCTTTGTGTCTGTGCTCCTACGTCTGTGTAATGCTACTCTTTTTAGACCTCCCTAGCCTGCTCATCCATCTCACCGCCATTCCGGTCTCCCGGGCCTCCGCTGTATCTCCGAGTCTTATCGTTCTGTCGCTTGCTTCTTATCATCCTCTAATCTAATGTATTAGTTTCCTCGCACGCGATGCACGCTGAACATCATTTTCTTTTCCTCTGACAGTAGTCGGAATACAATGGAATTCCGGAAACTCGGCAACAGTGGCAAATCGTCGGAAAACTAAATATGTCGGATAATTAAACTACGCCTACGTATGAAATAATGAAAACGAGCAATGTAATTAAAAAAAAGAAAAAAAAACAAAAATTGCAATAATGCAATTTGTTAGTAAGAAATAAAATGTATAATACCCAAGATGTATTATCGAGATTACTTTATTTTGTTGCACTGTCCCATTCGATACAACCGATTGATGAACGGGTCAAAATGCACTTTTTTCAAACAGTGAAAAATATGAAACGAATGGAACGTAGGTGAAACTCGTCGACGGTACGCATTCTCACAGTAAAAGAACTAATCTTTCGACTGTTTCAAACTAGAATTATTGTACGGAAAAGTCTCCCCAATTCTCCTTCAGCTTGTAAAGAAAAATGGACAAGCTCGTTTCTATAATTGAGCCGTTTATTTTGAAAGTGGCATAAGTCACTTTACCGTAATGAAAAGTGGTGATTTTTTCATGTTTAAAAAAAAAATATCAGTATCCTGAGATAACAAATACAAGTAAATCTTCTCGAAAGTTAGCATCCATATTTTTAAACGTGTTAAAACGCAAACCCTTAAATATATCGACTTGAAAACAAGGTGACTTATGCCAATTTTAAAATAAACCGCTCAATTGTTGACAATCGGCAACGATAAAAATGAGCCGCGAGGCTCGAATAATCGTATCTCCATTTCCCAAATTGTTCATTTCTGTTTACGAGCCGAAGGAAAATTGAGAAGGATTTACCGTAGGTCGTTTAGTTCTTCCGTTATTTTGTCCTAAACAGAAGTGCCCCATTCACAGCAGTGCACTCCCCTACATAATTTTGACGGAAAAGCATCGGACCATCCCGAGAAAACGAAATCGTTTTCAGTGTTTCGTCGCCGGCTTCCTCCCGAAAGACCGAAATGAGAGGCCACAAAGTTTAATTTCGCAAAAATCAAGCCGGCTCTACCTTAGCTGCTACCGGCAAAAAGTTGATCCGCTAGCAAAAAAAAAGAAATGAGAAACGATTGGAATACTAAGGACGCATATCGAGCCGGTTCCACGACTCCTTTCCTACTAATTGGCCGGCGATTCCCGGCTCAAATCATTTCGAACGCTTATTTGAATTTCGTTCTGCTTACCGAGGCTTCGCCTTACTAAATCTCGAAGCGTTTTAGTTACCGAACGGCACACCGTTTTGCAATAGAGCGGATGAAGAAGGCCGAATAGGCAACGTCATTTCATTTGCCATTTTACTTGCTAAATTATTTGTCATTTCATTTGCCCTTTTACTTGTCATTTTACGTGCCATTTTATTTGCCATTTCATTTTCGATTCTTTTATCGATATATCCGTTATATCGATCTCTGTTTGTCCTAAACAGAAGCGTCTCGTTCACGGCAGTGCGCTCCCCTACATAATTTTGTCGGAAGAGCACCGGACTATCCCGAGAAAACGAAATCGTTTTCAGTGTTTCGTCGTCGGCTTCCTCCCAACACCGCGCACACCGATTTCAGCGACGGTCGCGAACATTTTTGCCGAAAATCCGAGGATACCGAGTTCCGACCACCGCGAGGAACTGGGACAATCTTGAATAAATGCACGGTGTGTACCAGACCCTCCTCCCAGCCCCCTTCCTCGCGCCGCGTTCCGTTTCTCGTTCCGGCCGGTGTAAGGTTTGCTCTCGCCGGTATTTGTCACGGTAATAATTAATTAACAGCAGAAAGTTTCTCCCACTCGTTCGCTCTTTGCCGAGGTTTTTTCTGGTCGCCGCGCGTCCCCTCTCTCATCGCAGGCCGGCCAGAGACCGGCTCCCTCATAACTGCGTTCAGTGGGCTGCTCATGCAACCCTTATTACCGTGTCGCAGCTCGGTTAGCGCGAGCGGGTTAATGAAAAGCTCGAGCAAATATAGAATTTCTCGTAAAAACTACAAATTACTGCTGCGCCGGGTGCATAGCCGCGTGCAACGCACTTCGTCGTCGTCCACCGTCATCCTCCCTCCTCCCGCCGCTCCGCTCACCTCGCGCCTCAGCTAACCGCTGTACCGCACCCCGCGAGCCCAGCCGCCGCGAACCCCCTGTCCCGGCCGCGTTTTCCCCTCGTTCATCTGAAATCCCCGCGTTTTTTCGCCGGTGAAAAATTATACAACGGTATAATACGCGCGAGAAAAGGAAATAATAAAACGTTCCTCGGACGTGTTTCGAAGATCGCGTCGGGATTTTATATAACAGGCGAAGCGGACCAGCTCGCGCCAGATGAAACCAGCCCCCTCGCCCCCCCCCCTCCCTACACCCCGTTCAACTATGTTCGTACTCCGAGCGTGCAAGCTCAGTGTTTTACCCGTGGTCCGCTTAAAAGGCCGAAATGAAAGGCCATAAAGTTTAATTTCGCAAGAATCAAGCCGGCTCTACCATAGCTGCTACCGGCAAAAAGTTGCTCCGCTAGCGAAAAAGAAAAAGAAAAACGATTGGAATACTAAGGACGCACATCGTGCCGGTTCCGCGACTCCTTTCCTACTAATTGGCCGGCGATTCCCGGCTCAAATCATTTCGAACGCTTATTTGAATTTCGTTCTGCTTATCGAGGCTTTGCCTTATTAAATCTCGAAGCGTTTTAGTTATCGAACGGCACACCGTTTTGCGATAGAGCGGTGGAAGGAGGCCGAATAGGCAACGTCATTTTATTTGCCATTTTATTTGCTGAATTATTTGTCATTTTATTTGCCATTTTACTGACTATTTCACTTGCCATTTTATTTGCCATTTTACTTGTCATTTTACGTGCCATTTTATTTGCCATTTTACTTGTCATTTTACGTGCCATTTTATTTGCCATTTCATTGTTGATGTTTTCATCGATATATTCGTTATACTGTGAATCATAATAAGTCGATCGTAAACGCGTTCCTGACGTCGGAAACAATAATTTAAATTAACGCTAGAACTACCGAGCCCTAAACGCAACAATGCCAAGACCGGATTCATTTAAATTTCGTACGACTTATATTATAATATATTCTTCAATAAAGGTGTGTGTGTGCGTGTGTGTGTATGTGTGTGTGTGTGTGTGTGTACTTAACTATTTCTCCTAGAAATATTTTTATAATATCAGGAACTGCAAAAGATAAATCAGAAACCAGTCGTTTTGCCCGATTCGGTAATTCTAGCGTTAACAATATATTAGTACTTATATTAGTACTAAATAATAAATATGGATGCAAGAAATAGTTCATCTTTGGAGACTACGTCGAGTTCTATATCGAACGGCGTTTTCCGAGAAGAAACTTTACCAAGCCCGAAAACTCTACAATTAAATGCATCGTAATTACGTTGCATTTTGTGCATCAACGTGGTTGGAATTCGCGGAAAGAATGACGAAAAGAAGACCGGGGTTTTTTTTTCCACGCACACGAATCAGAAATCCTCGCGAAATTGCAAAACGAGAAGTTCCATAGAAACAGGGTTTCGCTTTATTTTGAATTCCTGGAAACTGGCGGCGAAGGAAAAACAAAATTTCATTTAATTTCCGTTCCTTCGAACTCGCACGTAAAATTGCGAATTTGCGTAATGTTCCGTCGTTCATCCAATTGCGAACGAACGCCGACATTAGGGGCAGAATAGAAAAGTAAAATAGGAGAAATTTTGTTTCGCGAGGGGTTGATATCTGTGTTTTATTTTTAATAAAGTAATATATTTCACACACTTTAGAATATGCTTCTTAGATTACGATAGAATCTGCCAAAACGAGAAGAAGCCAAATATTTCTAGCCTGATAAAAAGGTCACGTGACAATTACAACAACTCTCTCCGAATCGAAGGGTATGCAGCAAGAATTAAAAAAAAGAGTGCGATATCGCTCGCTGTAGAAAAGAAGTTAGCTTCGAGTAGTAATTGTGCTTTTAAAGCTTTAGAAATATTAAACGTACCATGCGATCTGTTGCGACACTATCCCATTACTTGGAGCTGACTTTGTCCGACATTTCTCTCAACGACATGGACTGTGCGACAGAAAAGTGGATCTGCCGTATGCATCTTTTATGTACGTTTTATAATGCAGAGGAAAAGTACTTCGTTCGTTTCAGATTGCCAAAATACATGTTGCGCGATGATTTACCAAAATAAGATTATTTTATTCGTCGAAATAAATATAATAATAATAATATAAAAATATAAATAAAATAATATAAATATATAATATAATAATAATATAAATATCATAATAAATATAATATAATATAAATAAAATAAAATATTCCGAACTATAGGCACAAATATTTTCTCGAATAAAATACCGTTTGAATTATTAGCCTCAAAAATTTGTCACAACGAATAAGATATTTTATTTTGAAAAGCACACGTTGTTTTCAGAAATACATGCACGATAATAAAATAAAACAGCTATTTACTATTTGCCATTTAAAATACTATTTTATCCAGCTCCGAATGCACGTCGTGTTGCATGCACGAAGCGAGCCCCGTTCGAACTTTTGTAGCGCTCGCCAGCTTCTTGCAAGCAGCTTGCAGTCACGGTTACGTCTGTAACACCGTCACCGAGTTATTCCGCATTATATTATTACGCCGGTGGCGGTGTTTGTCAGTTTAAAACCAGGAGCCATTAGCAGGTATTATTTTAGCCGTGATCCACCGTTAGCTCGGAACAATGGCGTCGTCGCCTACGTCCCACGATATTAAATGAGGCGAAGTGATACATTTCGAGGGGATAGATGAGTAAATAGGGATGATGCGGTGATGGCACGAGGGACAGAAGGGGCGACAGTCGGACGAAGACCGAGCAAGAGAGAGAGAGAGAGGGAGAGAGAGAGAGAGGGAGTGAGAAGGGGATGGAACGAGCGAGGTGAGCGGCGAGGAGCTGGAGCACCGGGGGATGAAGAGAGAGAAAGAGAGAGAGAGGGAGAGAGAGAGAGAGAGAGAGAGAGAGAGACGGATAACGGAGCGAACCTGGTCAAAAGCACAAGGGTTGAGAGAGTAGAGAAGGGACTCGGTGCGTATTACGTTACGCCCCTGGGCTGTGTAAATACCACAGCGCTGTAATCTAGAGTTAATGGTGCTCTCATGATACGAACGCCTATTAAAGCCCTCGAAACTTATCTACAAGAACTAATCACACTCACCTGGATATCTTGCTATCCTCCCTCCACTAATGCGCATTTTATTTACCGGCGCGCTCGGATTTGCTCGCGGGTAATTCGCGACGAACGAGTTCGGTCTGTCGGCGTCCTTTGATTTCCGGATTGCACGGCGAACACTACGCGGATTTCGTTTCTTTTTCTACCGGCTGCGATCTCTCGATTGGCTTCCAGTTGCAACGACGCTTCCTGGAGAGCAAGAAATATACGGGATAATATGTAATACGTATAATTCGGTCTCGTTAATCTTATAAAATAACAATTGTTACTCGATTGGTTTAGCGTTAAAGGTGCATCGAACGATACAATCAACGTTAACGCATTTGGTCTCCGATAACCTAAGCGAGTCGACGAGACCTTAAACACTGAATTAAAGAAAAAGTATAAACGTTAACGCATTTAATGTGTTGTACATATTATTTTTATATATATATCATGGTACGCGTTATTTTTTAATTCAATGTAAACAACCTTAAAAGATCTCGTCGACTCTCTTAGGTTATTAGAGGCGCGTTAACGTTGATTCTATTGTTCGATGCACCTTTAACGCTAAGCCTACCGACCATTAAAAGTGCGCTACAATTGTTTTACAAGAACAACAGGATCGGATTTACACAAACTTTTCGCCGATCTTTTCACAACGTACGCTCGAATTAACACTAAACCTATCGCGGTCAAAGCGACCGCTTTCTTATTTTACAATTCTGCAAAGTTCCGAGGCTCTTTCATGGAATACGCTTGAATAAGTTATATTATTGGAGCAAGTTTCATAATAAAAACTTCACAAAATCTAAATAAATTCGGTCTTCTCACTTTTGTGAAGCAGTACATGCCAGTTAGTATTACTGCTTGGTAGGTTTAGTGTTAAGAAATCCATTCAATTATGTAATAAAAAACGTAATATAACGAAAAAAACTGCGGATTCGATGCATTCACGGGAAAACAAGGAATACACGAGAGAGGGGCGAAGAATTTAACGATATCGTTGTATTATTTAGCCCCCACGTATTCGCATTCGTCGAACATTTTGTTAATCGACGGTCCGTTTCGCGTTCACGTGCGTGTAGAAAAATATTCATTTGCATTATCGGAGGAATGCGAGAGCGCTCGCGAGTCTATAATATGTATTGCGCGAATGCATGTGATCGCGGATATTTGATTGGACAGATACTTTTTATCGGGTATCGAATCACTTTTTAATAGAAGCACGATATTATAAAACGGCGCGTGTAAAAATGTCAAATAATCGCGGCGCTCGCGTCAATTCCGCTTCTTGATGTCGCGGCGCGACACGTTTTACAAATCGATTCGTCAAAAATCTGCGAGCGACAAGTCAACGGCCGAGAAAATTGATTGCATTGTAAAACCATCGAACTGCGGACACCATAATCGATCATGTAATAAACGATCGCGAATTAATCGAGAACCTAGGCGAGCAGCGGAAATTCGAAAACCCTCCCGCGCGTCACCGCCGCGAAAATAGATATTCGCGTTTAATATTGTATTTACTGGGAGAAGTTGTTATTTCCGCTCGGGTTACAGCGTAAATCCGATTTTCCGGCAAATTTTATCAAATGAAATTCGACGTTTTCCATTCATGCCCAGCCGACTAGCAGCACTCGTTGGGGTAGATGTAACTGGCCGTGGCCGTTGCACCGTTCCTGGCCATCTGTATCTCATTATTCGTATCTTTTTATTCGAAGTCGGTTACAGTTCCTAGCGAAAACAGAACTTCGAACTCTAGTAAATATATTGTTCCTAAGTTTAATATTATCGCAAATACGACGACTACAAAAGCGGTGTACGGACACTTTTGTGGGCCACTGCGAATCACTCCTCGCGTCATATTAAACCCTTAACGAATTTACACATAACTCCACGAGGAAATTGATCGTAAACGCTCTGAGTCAATGAAAAGAGAAAAGTGAATAACGCAGAATTAACCCCTTGCCGTACTATTTTCTTCATAATTGCAGTGATTCGAATTTTTTCGATTGTAATAATTTTTAAGAAGAAAGAAAGACAATTTATATTTATCGTATGCCTGCATTTAATTGAATGCCTAAATATCGATGACAAAGAGAACAGAATTTTGCTTCGACTTAAAAGAGCGGAATAATATTCATACTTAACAGCTTCTTCCTAGATATCTCCATCACGTGTCAGACTCGTCGAAGTATGATAAGGGGTTAATAAAGAAGAAGAAACATTTTGTTCTACATCACATAGTATTCTTTGTAAAGAATCTGCGAAATTGTGTGTTTCTCTTGGAATAAAGTAGAATAAATAACTGGAATACTTAGAATAAAGTAAGTAGAATGGCTACGTTTACTGAATAAACATACGAAATATGTAAAATTAACGGCACGTATAACTGAAACATAACCTCGAAAAAGAAGAAAAAGAAATTACCGGAAAAAGAGGATTCAATGCAAATAAAGTTAATTACAAGACGGATAAAACAGGAGAAAGTAGAAGAAATGAAGGAGAAACAAATTTGAAGCGAGAAGCAGAAAATTGGAGGAAAAGGAAGATACGAAGAATGAAAGAAACGAGGAAAACATAAAAGGATAACGCTCCCCCGACGCCCCCAAAAAAATGTTTAAAAATAAGTAAAACAAAAGTAGTTTTCCACCAAGCCAAATGTAGAAAAGCGAAATTATTACAAAATTATGTTGTGTTGTAATCGCATACATCCTTCCGTATTACAAACTTATGTTTACGTGTAGTATTAAAACGAGATGGCCAGAAATGGTATTAAGCACGGCCAGAGTTGCTGCACGAACGGCCACACAAATGGTGAAAAATGCGTATTTTACTATTTTTGTACCGATATCATTCTTGAATCATTTTATTACCCTGTTGCAAGTTGCATGTTGACACCGAAGGTAATGAATAATCTATTAACCCTTTGCACTCGAAGCCATATTAACTGTAAATTTAAATTAACCTTCCCGACTTATGGTATTTCCATTTTAATGACAAAGTGCATTTTATGCATACGAAATTGATTCTTGTGACTCATAAAACAGATTACACTTTTAACAATTCTTTATACGCAAGCTTTGTTATTATAAAAATTATCTTGGAACGTGATGTAACAATTTTCGTGGTGCCTCGGAGTCACCGCTCGAGTGCGAAGGGTTAAAACTTAAATAACCTGTTAACCCTTGAATGCATGATTTTTCGTTTTGAATTTTAAAAAATCGTTTTTTATAGGAACGTAGTCATAGGTTACGTAAAAAATAAATAAAAAAATCTAGGTAATAATATCGAGTATTTATTTTGAAAAGAAGTTGTATGTAGACTTTTGGCAACAATATGCGTTTATTACTAAAATTATTGTAGACGTAAACAAATGGTCATGTATTTATATTATCTATTAGTATAGGAATTTTCACATTATTTATAAATGAAATGCAGCAAAGCAATTGCGATTTTTGTTGTGAGACAAAGCTTTCCTTTATAGGAAACTTGAAAAAAGAAAATATCTCTCCAAGTAACCCACCACATTGAAATGTCAAAAAACATATAACTTACTCGCCAAAGGTAATGTCAAGTCTTTTATTTCACACATGGTCTGTTGTCTATTGTTATCAACGTGTGCTCGGAAACGCACATACTCAGGTTTTTGAGTAAAATTCAGTGGAACTGGAATGTAGACAATTGGCAACAATATGCATTTAAGGGTTAAAGCACATTTTTTATGGGTTACAAGTCTTGAAAAGAACGTTCGCGTTGAAATTCATACAAGTCCTCAACGTGATCGCAACCGGCACATCTACCCTAATTGCGACGTGATCCGCGCGGACAACGCGAGCTACGGGGGCGCGCTTATTTTAATCTAGCAGCACGCAGAGCGCGCGAACGATCGAAACTTTGAATGTGATTTATCGCGACGGTAACGCGGCCCTCGCATAATATATCAGCCATCGTGGCAACAGGCGGAAATAATAGTTTGGAGAATTGTAGGCGATATCAATGCGCAACGGGTGCGGCGGCCGCTGTCTCTGACAGCGCAATTATCTGGTCTCGCTTGCGGTCGGTACGCCAACCCCTTTTATTATCGCCCATCCCCGGAATCACCGCACCTATCATATATATATATGTATATATAGATATATACGTTCTGCCCTAATGCAATCCGCGTATTGTTGGCGGATTGTCAGATGATATCTGTCCGTCCGCGCACAAATCGGCCGAATACATTTTTGCATATAAATTCGTTTTCCGCGCAGACTCGCTCTGTCTCGGCCCTCATTGGCAGGGGTGCCGACGACCTTCTCAATTCCACGGGAAGAATAGAATTTATTTCCGTCGTTTGAATAAAGACACCCGTCAACGGCCGCCGTAATAGCCGCGATCTAGAATTTAGGATATTCCCGTGGCCCGGCGTCATTCGTCCCTATTGATTAGGACAGAATTTCGACCGAACGTTTACAGTTTTGTGGCGTGCTGCCGCGGTTACCGGGTCCCCATTATTGCCGGTCGCGGTTAACATGCCGATATGGAACGCGGCTCAAAATTTCGAGGACTTCTATGCTCTGCTGGGCGTACCATCTGAAATCGTTTGACTCGATTTAACACGCGCTATTAATAAATGAGGAAACGTTTCGGATTCGACGACTTCGAGGTGCGGATGTTTCGATGCTATCGGTATCTTTTCCTTTTTTTTTGTGGACGAAAGCGGTGATCTTGTGCATTATGCGATAAAACGTACGGTGCTTGGGAACCTTGTTGGACAATCCAGGAATTAATTAGGTTGGAAGCCGGCTGGCACAACGCTAAATGTCGCAACCGTTGCGTCGAATGTGTTCCACGGGACAGTATATCTTCGTTGTAATTAAATATATACTGCGAATATTTATATTCGGAATTTACTACGATCTTTCTGCAAGCATGGCAGAAACGAAGAGGTGGGATACGAAACTGTGAAGATATTACGTGAATTTAATGATACGAATAATAAAATAATAAAATGAAGATATCGTTACATTATGTTTAATTGATTAGAATGATTAAAGGAAGAAAGACATTTTCAACGAATTTATTTTTCTCGCGATTAACTGAAATAATTTTTATTTTGCATAAAGATCCGCAGTTTAATTAGAACTGTTTGTTATAAGAATTCACGTAGACAATTTTTATTTTGTATCCTCAGTATCGTTGTGCTTCTAATTTCAGCGATTAACGATGATAGTTTTTATTTCCGCTATTATTTTTGTTTTGCACTTTACCTTTTATTGTATTTATATAATTCTCTCTCTCTCTCTCTCTCTCTCTCTCTCTCTCTCTCTTACTTCTTACTCACTTATTATTATTATTCTTGTTTCTCGTACATTCCTCTAACTCTTTTATAATTGTACTCGTGTGATTGCTTTTATGTCACGTGTCTTTCGAAATATCGTCATAATTAATTATTACTAATATCTACTAATCATTATTACTATTATTGTTACGAGTCGATCACAAAATTTATGCATTTACAGGAAAATTGAGTAGCTGAAATATGAAATTTCGTAACGTAAGAAGACGTACGAAGAATTTCTTAATGTTCTTACGCTATTTGCAGCTGAACAAAGTTATTCGCAGGAACAACTCATCGTTCAATTTCTATTGCGATACAATCGTATCGGGACATTTTTTCTTCCGCGCAAAAATCCGCGATCTACTTGCGACTGAATAGAACGGAAGACCGATCGAAAATAGATCCGAAACAAAACGAATGGATTTCAAGATGAACCGTCAGGAATTTCAACGGAAAAGCAAAACCGATTGAAGAGACATCGATTGGAAGTGGTGCTAGACTTTCCGACGAAACGTCGCGTCGCTAAGTTGTCCGCTCTGCGCGTTCGAGCGCGGCCAGATTGCGCGATCGCTATAATAAAGACAGATGAAACGATGAAGGTAACCGCGCGGCTGTGTTCACTGGCGGATACGCGGCCGGCCACGTGTCCTCGTGCACCTGTCAGCCGGGAATGTAATCGCGAAAATCAAAGAGACCGGGGTTCAACGATGCGAGAGATTCTGCGCTGATAGAGTCGCGTTCGCGAGAGGTGACAGCGAAAAAAAAGATAGATAGCGAGCGAGAGAGAGAGAGAGAGAGAGAGAGAGAGAGAGAGAGAGAGGATCCGAGGGTGTTACTAGGCAGGAAGCCATTTTGGGGTTCTGACTTGATTAACTGAACACAGTCGGTCGCGCCGGAGAGAGAGCACATGCATCTGCGATACGCAAGCCGAGCGGCGGCCAACATCGGGAATCCTTGTTTGAACCGGCGAATGGGAATCCTTATGCGTGTGATAATCGAGTAACAGTGGTTTCGTCGGTGTCGTCATGATTACGTTACTGATTATCTTCCGATGTAAGATCTAAACGCGCCTTGCGAATCGCAATCGGAGCCCTGCCGATTAAGTGTTCGTGACTCACGAATTTCGACGAAACCGTTCGCGGTTTTCTAATCCCGACCAAAACGCAGTTCGATCTGACGAATAGACTGCGGCAGTCTTAATGCGACATGGAATATTTTTCAACGCGGATGGAAGCGATATAAGTTTAATACAAACGTGTTGGTACAGTAATGTCTCCCTAATTGACGCTCGGATTGTCCACAAAAATGGACAATTTGGGAAGAGGCGCCTCGCGAATTCGAGCCTTGCGACTTGTTTTTATAGTTACCGATTGTCAACGATTATAAAAACATGGCGCGAAGCCGGAATAATCGTACCTCCTGTTCCCAAATTGTCCATTTTTCTGCACAATCTAAGCGTCAGTTAGGGAGACATGCAACCCTCGGACCATTTTCACAGCTGTACCATTGACGACGTTTAGAACAATTCCGAGCTTCGTTCGGTAATTTTTCAAAACATACTTTTGAAGATATTTATGTTATTTCTAATGCAACGCGGCAATGCGTTTGATTTAACTGCCGAAAATCGAGCAATCAAGCGGACGATTTAAGTACTCCGAGTCAAAATTGATCCAACCACCGCCAATATAACATCAGACAGTGTAGCGATATTAAATGAATTCTTCGTGTCATCACGATTTCATATTTCAGCTATATAATCTTGCCATAAATGCATAAAATCCGTCTACTTGCGATTATAGACTGCGGATCTTTGTTCGATCTCGAGTTATTTTTATTAAATATAATTGAATAATATAATTGAATAATCGAATGATGCGAGAATCGACCGAGATTGTTACTCCGCGCGTGTCAAAATATTATGCCTCGGATTCGTGTTAACGTTTTCATATTGTTTTTAACATTTTCGGTAAAATATTATCACCAACAATCGTTTCGTGTACATCAGAATGGGGAAAACATTCACTTTATCAAACAGAAAATTCATTCTGCAAAAAAATGGGATAACAACGTCATTATTATTTGTCAATATAGACTTTCATACAGGAGTCGAAAAATGTGTGAACACCCTAAACGACTGATCTAACGAATACACAAGAAACGTTTTCGTTCCACAAAAGTGCGTGTACCCTACGAAACTTCTGTAAAATCATTAGCATCCTGTAAGTAAGTCATTCGTATCTCGAGTTCTTTATTCGCTAATTTATTTTCACGCGTTTTGTTTAAACCTTTCGTTGGTACCTTTTTTATTCTTTTTTTTTACGCATATCAAACCGTTGCTGGTTTATTTGGCTACAGATTACGAACATAGTTCGAGAACGTATTCGTACAGGAGAGGTTGATTACAGGAAATGCTCGCGCTTGTAATATACAATGCTCCGAGAAAGGAGAAATGCAAAGGCAAACTTTGATTCCGTTGGTTCTATCGACGCGAACCTCTCTTCAATTTACTACGAACCGGTGTGAAGTACATAGTCGTCCTTGTTATTGGCAGAGCCGATGCATTTATGAATACTTCGAGTAGCTCGTCGATAAACATGAAAATTACGAGCAAACTATACAGAGAGGAGTGTTTTCAACATCGTCGTATAGCAATGCGACACAAATAAAACCGGCAGATACACGGCCGATTCGTTCTTTTTTCGTAAATAAATTGGTAACGCAGAGCACAAATCGAAGCACCTTCCCCCCTCCCCTCTTCCCTGCATCCTTCGAAAAATAATGAATCCGGCTCGCCAACGAATATTAATGAAAGCGCGCAGACGTTTGACGTTCTCGCAAACGAACTCGGGACATTTCATTGTCGTAGGACCTGCGCCGTAGTTGATAACTAGACTGCGGACTTTATACATTTATGGGAAAATTGGTTAGTCAGAATTTAGAATAGTGCAAAAATGAGAAGCATTTTAAAACGTCGATATATTATTTTGAAAACGAAGTCGCTACTTGGTTTCTACTTTTTCCAATTGATCTGGACAATCTTTATTTTGCATAAATATCCGCGGTCTAGCCTATATAACTAGACTGCTAGTTATCATAAACTAAGTAGCAGTAAGTTATAGAATAAAGAAAGAACTTGTTATTCGGTTTATATTTCTTGCGATCGATAAAGACAATTTCTATTTTGCATAAAGATACGCAGTCTGGTAATTACGCGTTCTAGAATACACGGAACACGCTGGTACGAAGGGTACCGATTGTATTAGACAGGGCACTAATCGAGCGATAACGTAGGAAGAAATTGTTGTTGTCGAAGATACGATACTCACAGAGTACGGATAGAACAATCGTGGAACAGAGACAGCGACCTTTCGCGGCGTCCAACGATCCCGAAGATTCCGGGAAGCCTCTGTTCCGCCCACGCACGGCGGTTCTTTCCGTGGAGCCTTTTCGCCGGAAACGGGAAAACGGGAAACCGGGAAACCGGAAAGGCCGTTTGAGCGGGTCGGAAAGGAGGAGCGGCCGCGTCGGAGGGAATAGCGATGTTTTAAGACCTTAAATTCGAGATTTATATCGTTGCAACGCAGAGCCAAAGCCGGAGCTGGCACGATGACAGCTCTCGGATCGCTGGCAACCCTTCGGCCCGTGAATGCGATTGGCTGTCTCTAGGGGTGGTGGGTGTGGCCCCCGCGGAAACCATCATCCCCGTCGGATGTCGAGACTTCACCGGATCCCCTCTACTTTTCCATCCCTCTGGAATGTGCAGCTTACCTAAACGGGTCCTCTCTCGAACTCCCCTCTCCCTCGCCCTCTCCCACTCTCGCTCTTCCTCTCTTTCTCTCTTTCGCCCTTTCTCGCTCGATCCCCGCTCCGGTCGCACCCCTGAACGCTGAGTCCAACCGTTTCGGAGAGGGGGTCGCTGAAACTTCCTCAAGGGGAAATACCATGGTGGGAAGGGGGGTGACAAAACGAGGGGGAGGTATCTGTGTCTAGGGACGGATAATCGGTCCGCATTACTACCTCCGTCTCTCTCTCTCTCTCTCTCGCTCTCCGTTTCTCTCTCTCTCTCTCTCGCTCTCCGTTTCTCTCTCTCTCTCTCTCTCTCTCTCTCTCTCCATTTCTCTCCGTGTCTCTTCGTTTTTCTCCGTTTCTCTCCGCGTCTCTCTTCCTCCGAACACGGTCCTCTCTCTTTCCCCGTCCGTCTCTCTTCTCCTCTCTCCCTCTCCGCGTCTCTCTCTCTCTCTCCCTCTCTCTCTCGCCCTTAGTTCGCGAAATTCACTGTAAAGTCTGCAATAACGCATAGTGCGCTTTGAACGACGCTTGTCTTTTTGGCCGAGCGAAATATGATGGAAATTCATGCGTCGCTCCGACGATAATTCACTCTCTTCTTTCGAGATTTCAGCTGCGAGCGAAACGGACACGCGGCTCCCGACGGTAATTTTTATTTTCTCGTTATCGCGAGCGCTTCACGGGCGCGATAAAGATCCTCAGATTATACCGAAGGGTTGCCGAGTTTCGTTCCTCTCCGACAGGACACGCTCCCAGGTTCCTCGATAGCTGTGTTTGCTCGGCGATCGCGGGCTCCGCGAAGGCTTGATTCACGTTGTTCCGGTGCTGGGAATTCGTTCGAGTCGTCGGGAAACGATAATGCCGGGTGTACAGACGGAGGAGCCAATTTTTTTGGACTGTTGAACGTTTTTAGGTTTGTGTCGTTCGGTTTCATCACCCGTTATACCGTCGTTTAGGATAGAAACATGATAATTTCACGTCGCGTGAAGTCACATGAGATCATACTGTTTGTAGGTACAGTAATGTCTTTCTAATTGACGCTCAGATTGCGTACAAAAATGAACAATTTGGGAAGAGGAGATACGATTATCTTAGCCCTGCAGCTCGTTCTTATAATTGTTGCCAATTCGTAACTATAAAAACGAACCGCAAGTTCGACTTCGAATAATCGTATCTCCTCTTCTCAAATTGTCCATTTTTGTGATCAATCTGAGCGTAAATTAGAGAGACATTACTGTATAAGGTAGAAACAAACTAGTGCCATGTCACGTGAAATGTCCCGAAATTATAGGAAAAAAAATAATTTATTCATGTATACGTGTAGAAAAAAAGAACTCTTCGTTACAGAAGAAGTAATAACAAATAGAGCGATTTTATTTTTTTACTTATTTTTTGTTGTTGGAATGTAGAATGTAGTTATGTATTTCTGCACTCGACAACGGCGACGGATGAAGACTGACAGGCAAAATTGAGTTTCAACGAGCAAAGATTCTGTGCCGAAGTATGCGAATTGTACACGCGTCCCCCATTTCTATAGATTAAATCGTTTACAGCTTGATTCGTTGTCGAAGCGGCGCAATGAAAAATCAATACGAACATAAACGATCAACTTTGTAAACCCGCCCTTAAAGAACGAAAATCTAAGGAGAGATAAGATGAGTTTCGGACAAGTTTGTTCGCGGTATCTGCGATATTAATGGCAAATTAACACGAGGGATTGCCGAGGCATCAAAGTTTCAGCGACGTTTTTAGCAGAGCGGCGATTTAATTTTAGATCAATCGTTCGCCGAAAATTCGATGGTAAACCGAACAAGCTTAAAGTTTAATCAAACAATCTGCTGTATTATAAAATCGTGTAACGCGAGCCGATGGATTATTCAAGGAGAAAGAAAAATTGGTTTTTTTAAATTCGTATGAACATTTTATTAATCGAAGTACGCACCTGCGCGCATTTTCCCAAAGCGTTCGCAACGGGAACGTTCCTGTTTCGAAAAAATCACATGGGAAAACATGTAACTAATCGCTTGAACGATCAATTCGCGACTGAAAAGAAATCCGACATCTCGTATTGCAGGTATATTGCATTAGGTACACTCTATTTAATATCGCTTCATCGGAATAACAGATTTATTCAGATTCATCTGCGAGGATTATCGTCATATATGTCCAATTAAATGTTGAATGAATTTCGTATAAACGAGCGGGTTAGAACTACGGTGGCGCAAACCGCATCTTTCTCATTGCGAGTACGAAAAAGGGTGTTATTATTTGCTAACATGTATTTTCTTCACTGTCCGAATTTATTGTTAAGATAATTTTGAGTTAACTTGTAGCAACTTTATAATTGATTTCACTTGTCTTTTGAACATTTTTGGTATGTTTGGATTATACATATTTTAACGCGGAACATACCGAGTAATAAAATTGACATTGCATCATATGTCTGATTTATTATAGTCTTGTTATAGTAATTGTTCCAACAATATGATTTATTCGATTCGATTTCCGTTTTTATTTTTAGCGTAAAATGAGAAACGGGTCGTTTAACCGTGATAAGTTTAACGTCAAAACATATGCCAAGATTTTCAAATGTGTCACGATACAACGATTCTGAACCACTTAAGTATTTATCTCCACAATTTCATCGCAAATACGGTTTAACAATTTTACCAAACCAGTCAAAAGACGACCGGTATCCGATCTTTTCCTTTACAATTCCTGGTACTATAAAAATGTTTTTGTCCGAAATTTTTATTATTGACTTCTTCGTTCGAGCCTGTATTATAATAAAAATCGTAGAAAGTTTAAATAAATTTGATCTGTCGTTGCTCGGTTCCAATGTTATTCGCAAATTGGAAACTTCGTATCGTATTACTTCGACACGTTCTATAAATTTAATACTAACGCGTTCGCTGCCAGCGAGAAAGAACAAACGAATTTTGTGAATACAATTATTGAAAATCGTAACGCGTATAGAGAATCTACAGCTTCTCTTTGACGACATTTCTCGTTTTTCAAGAGGATACGACGTATTTAATACGATAAATACGATAAAAAATAACTTCGTATCGCAAGCGAATATGTTTCGATGGATCTCGAGCTTCGGAGATCGAATTCTCGATCGCCGATTCGTATCCGAAGCTAACATTCAATACGTCTAGTTCGAATGTGCATTCCTGCGTGTTTCGGTGTAGCATTCGCACCGGTCTCACCTCGAGTCGAGGAGCAGGAGAAACCGGGGCCCCTTCGACAAAAATATCCTCGCGAAGCTGTTCGACGTGGTACGGACCTATGCAGATTTCCCGGCCTTCTCGGTATTCCGTTTATGCCCAGATTCCCGGTTGCATACCTACGAGGGTTCCCCGGCTGAATTCTCATCACGAGGAAACCCGTCGGGATTTCACGCGTCGGGTCGCATTACCGAATCCTACATCGAGTTAGACGGATTATAACGAGTTGAAATAGGTTGGCCCTAAGTTCTTTCTCCGTCGAGGTTACGCCCGGGCTCCTCGTAACTCTGCTTAGTTTTTTATCCTCTTTTTCACGGTGCTCGCCTTCTGCTCCACTCTGCGAACTCGCGATTCCTTTATCGCCGTGAAAGAAAATTCGATTCCGACGTTTCCTTCGGTTTCGGCTTCGGGGCACCGCGTTTCCGCGCCGCGAGGATCGGTGTCTGTTCCGGAGATTTCGTCGTAAGCACTCTTTACCTTTGACCCATTTGTATCATATGGAAATATGAAAAAAGGCCCATATCGTCGAAAAATTTTTATTTTATATTTTTAGGTGTAAAATTGTATAAAAGTAAAAAAAAATCATTTTTCAGCATTATTTGTTAGAAATTTCGTTCAGTGTGGTAATATTTGAAATGTGGGATGCACATAGGCACTTCACAATCATTATCACTATCATCGCTATCGGATCTTATTTCTCTAATTCGTCTTCTTTTTAGCGGCATAATTTTTTCTGCACTACAATCAGAAAAACTGCTTTCAGATTCCAGAATTCCATCCATTTCTATTTTAAGGTTACGAATAAGTTTAGTGACTAAACAAATTTCAGTATGCGCACAGCACCGGCGATAGTGATTGCAGAGATAACAAAGAGAAGCAAAATAACAAATCGTCATTGCATCCAAGCAGTGTAACAGTTATCAGTATCGGTGCTTGTCTCTGTGATCTTATACTGTTAGGGAGCGTGTTATTTTATTAATTAAATATTTGGATTCAATACCGAACGCAGCCGCGTATATATACGCTCCGGTGATAGTGACCAGGAAAATTGAGCGTATATATACGCTTATGATGCAAATGGGTTAAGCTTGCCTTATGTCGCAACGATTGCCGGTTCACCGTGGTCTCAGAATCGCGTCGAACGCGATAATACGTTGATCCAAACGAATTCGAACGTGTCAGAATTTTTCAACGATTTTTCACGATTTTTCACAATTTTTCACAATTTCTCATGATTTTTTACGATTTTCCACATATCGGTTTCCTTAGATTCAACTCATTATAGCAATGTCTCTCTAATTGACGCTCAGATTGTCCACAGAAATGGACAATTTGGGAATAGCAGAATACGATCATTCGAGTCTTGCGGTTCGTTTCTTATAGTTACGAATTGTCAACAACTATAAAAGACGAGCTACAAATTATTAATATATTATTATTGCGTAAATGTATTAAGCATAAAAATTATGTTGCATAAATGTTATTATGCATAAAATATACGATTTGATATTGATATACGATTATTCATAACAATCGCCATCCTAATAAGCATTTTTTTGGGAAGAAATATATACACGTATCGCGATATACAGTAATGTCTCCCTAACTGACGCTCAGATTGTACACAAAAATGGACAATTTGGTAATAGGAGATACGATTATTCGAGCCTTGCAGCTCGTTTTTATAGTTGTTGACAATTCGTAACTATAAAAATGAACCGCAAGGTTCGAATAATCGTATCTCCACTTCCTAAATTGTCTATTTTTGTGGACAATCTGAGCGTCAATTAGAGAGACATTACTGTACTCACAGCGAGCACGGAAAATTACAGTAATGTCTCCCTAGCTGACGCTCAGATTATGCACAAAAATGGACAATTTGGTAATGGGAGATACGATTATTCGAGCCTTGCAGCTCGTTTTTATAGTTGTTGACAATTCGTAACTATAAAAATGAACCGCAAGGTTCGAATAATCGTATCTCCACTTCCTAAATTGTCTATTTTTGTGGACAATCTGAGCGTCAATTAGAGAGACATTACTGTACTCACAGCGAGCACGGAAAATTACAGTAATGTCTCCCTAACTGACGCTCAGATTATGCACAAAAATGGACAATTTGGTAATAGGAGATACGATTATTCGAGCCTTGCAGCTCGTTTTTATAGTTGTTGACAATTCGTAACTATAAAAATGAACCGCAAGGATTGAATAATCGTATCTTCTCTTCCCTAACTGTCTATTTGTTTGGACAATCCGAGCGTCAATTAGAGAGACATTACTGTACTTGTGAAATTTGTTTGGATAAGGGAGAATCCCGGCGTTCGGGGTCCAGACGATCGAAGCTCTATTTGTCCCTGTCATTCGGCGGCAGTCGACAGTCTTCGACAATAACTGTTTAAAACCGGGATGCAACGGTTCCGATTGAAACAGCGATGAATAAATTTCCAACTACCACCTGTTACGATTACCATTCATATTTTCTTTTCCACGTCGATTCTATAATCGTCATTTTTCGGTTCTAGAATCGAATCTCTTCTAAAGGGTGTCCATTTACTTTGAAATTTCGCGTCGTTAAAATTTTCGTGCACCAGATTCTCATACGGCATTTGACATTTGACAAGTAGAAACATTGCGGTGAACGAAAATGGCGAGACGTTCGATTCAACGACGCCTGTTTGTTGTTCAAAATTATTACAAATTTGGTGAAAGTTGCGCAGAAGTTGGAAGAAAATTTCGTGCAGAATATTCGAAGGGAACACGCTGGTCCATCGAACATGCAAATCGAAAGAATTATTGGGTTGGCAACTAAGTAATTGCCGATTTGTTCAATGAAATAAAAAATTTTTTTTTACTTGAAATGAAGTTTAATCTGTAATGTATTTTCCATTTTGTTCGATGACCTTTTTCCATCTCTCTGACAACTTGAAAATTCCACGCTCGTAGAAAGTCTGATCCTTTTCGGCCAACAACTGAGTTAAGTGAGATTTTACAGCGTCATCATCATTAAAAGTTTTACCACGAAGGGAGTTGTCCGGGGATCGAAATAAGTGGTAATCCGATGGCGCGAGATCAGGGCTAGATGGTGGGTGTAACATCAATTCCCAACCAATATCCATCAATTTTTGCCGAGTGGACAAAGACATAATAATAATAATAATAATAATATTAATATAATGTTATTAACAATAATATTAAATATTATTAATATTAATAATAATAAATTTAATATTATTAATAATAATATTAATTAGAATATCATTTTCCTTGACCGCTGCATTCAATTTGTCCGGTTGCTAACATTCGCGGATAATAAAAAATAACATAATAATAATAATAATAATAATAATTTTATAATATAACATTTACGGATATCATAAAAATGGGAGTGAGAGACATCTATAACTGAAATCGGCAATTACTTAGTTGTCAACCCAATAAAATTAAAAAATTTGTAGAAAGTGGTTCACTTGCGGATAAAGTTAGTAAGCAACATCATCGTAGCGGTCGTTCTGAAGAGAACGCTAGTGAAAAAACACGGTAGAGATTTGAGATTGAAATTGACTACATTAGTATCTCAAATAAAGAGTGTTTTTCCGAGTTGTTTCGTGACGTAAAACGTTAAAAAAGAGAAAAAAGACACAAACTAAAGCCAGTTTTACGTACAGTGGTCCACAAAAGTGTTCCCACATCCTCTTAAAGCGCAATAACTCTTTTCAAACTGAACTAAACAATTCGAATATTCTTTGGATCAGATTTTCAGCACGCGTACGTCACCAAGATCTCCGAAAGGTAATTTTTAGATTTTTATTATAAGCTCTGATACAAAATTTAAAACACGAGAGTTTTTTGTTTTTCTTTGTCGTTCGAAGCAATAGCAAGATTAAAAGAAGCATTAAAAATCTAAAAAAAAGTTCGAGTCATTTAGTCCAGTCTTTTTTTTAGATGACAGAGGGATTAGTGTACTAAGCGATGACTAAAATGCTTCTTTTATTCTTGATATTACTTCGAATGACAAAGAAAAAGAAAAAAACTCCCGCTTTCAAGTCATTTAGCCCAGTTTGAAAACAGTTATCGCGTTTTAAAACGTGTACGAACACTTTCGTGGGCCACTGTACATCGTTCTCAAGCACCTATTAATTTTAGACTATTTCAGAGCTCGATTCATAATTATACCGTCGAAATGGAGCATCGAGAGCGTTGAGATTGGACACGATCGAGAAGAAAGAAAGATTGGAAAACACAGCGTTAATTTCCAACCGTCGATCCGACGTTTCATCGGTCTGCGAAACAAGGTATAAAAATTTGTTCACCGCTTGAAAGTTAACCCCTTAACCTACAACTACAGGCATAGCCCGTGGTACGATGATCGGGCCAAATATAAATATTAGCGGCGGCGCTCTTTTAAAATTATCAATATTTGTGGAATATTTGATAAGTAATTACATATATTGTAAATTACATATATTGTAATTACAGAACATATATTGTCACTACTGTCACTTTCGTTAGCAAAATTATTAGCACAATTCTCACTGCTCTCATCGCGAAATCTTTTTCTTGAAAACATCTTGTGGGGATGCTTCTCTAGAATTTATGAAAATAAATATCGAGAGAGAGAGAGAGAGATGTGCGAATGTGATGATCGAGAATTACTTGAAACTGATCACGACACGAAGAGATAATAAGATATATATCTGTGCTATTTGCGGTGGTGCAAATTACCAACAGCGATCGTCGTACCACGAGCGATGCCCGTAATATTTACGATTGACCCGATCAGCGTATTACACAAGTCGTGCGAATGGCTCGAAGGCTGCACGAGCTTGTTTACGTTTTCGGCCCAAAATTCTCGAACGTAAATCGTAGACTAACCCTTAAATGCATGATTTTTTGTTTTGAATGTTAAAAAATCGTTTTTTATAGGAATGTAGTCATAGGTTACGTAAAAAGTAAATAAAAAAATCTAGGTAATAATATTGAGTATTTATTTTGAAAAAAAGTTGTATGTAGACTTTTGGCAACAATATGCGTTTATTACTAAAATTATTGTAGACGTAAACAAATGGTCATGTATTTATATAATCTATTAGCATAGGAATTTTCACATTATTTATAAATGAAATGCAGCAAAGCAATTGCGATTTTTGTTGTGACACAAAGCAATTTTTAAACTCGAAAAAAGAAAATATCTCTCCGAGTAACACATTGAAGGTTATCACCCACCGCATTAAAATGTCGAAAACATATAACTTACTCGCCGAAAGTAATGTCAAGTCTTTTATTTCACACATGGTCTATTGTCTATTGTTATCAACGTGTGTTCGGAAACGCGCATACTCAGGTTTTTGAATAGAATTAAGTGGAACTGGAATGTAGACAATTGGCATTGCATTCAAGGGTTAAGGGGCTAAACGTACGAATCACCGCGACGAAACGTCGCCGAAAATTGTCGAACGGCGTGGAAATCGAACGCGTAAAGCTGAAATCGAAATATCTCTAAAACCGTCTACCGAAGTGTTCGAAGAGAGCGGTGCAAACGGGGTCGCGACTTAGAAAAAAAAAAGAGGTCAGCTTCGGAAAAATCGTTGAAATTATCATAACGATAGATGGAAGTGGATGTCCTGAAAAGAGCCCGGTGGGTCGAGGGATCGTTTTAGGGTAATTCGAACCCGGGGCTCGTCGCGAGCTCTAAGTGTTCCTCTGCCGCTCCGAGCAGAAAACACATTGGCGAGGGTGGCGGTGGCTGGCGTTATCATGGCGCTCGAGGCTCGTGCAGCTGACGGCTCAATTATCTCAGCGTGGGTCTCACACAGTCACGCCTGCGACCAAACCTGCTGGCTGGCTGGCTGGCTGGCTGCCTCGCTGCCTGCTGCCTACACACTGCCTAGCTGGCTGGCTGCCTGACCCCCCCTTTCGCTCGGTACTTACTCCCAGGATCCTTGAAACAGCCAACCCCAACTCTATTGTCCTCCAGCTATTAACTGCCTCTTCTCGTCCCGAATGAAGGACTCATTGCTTTCGAATGCTTTGACTCCTGTCACGCAATCGGTGTCGCTGACTGCTCCGATACCGCACGGACTCGTTGCCCTGGCTTAATCCCTTTCGACGATTCCGGCGTCACCGATCAGACCCAGAGTCGGGCATCTTTTTTATTCGAAGAACGAACTGCGAACCGAATTTAATTCGAGGAATTTTTATTCGATTTATTGTACGGATCAAATTTTATTCGTAGAAGCTTTTTTCGAAATATTATTCGAATAAAATGTTGTTCGAAATATATATCGAACGAATATTTATTTGTTCAATCGGAGAACAGGAGAAACTTTGCGTCATATTTTATTGTATAACGAGAAAACAAGTAGTTGCGATAGTTAAAAGTTTACTGAATAATTTGTATTTATATAACATTTTGTAACAGTTAAATTCGAACCCTGATTTTATTACAGCTATCTTTACAGAATCTTTATAATGAAAACGCAAGAAAGTGTTTTTTACGCATACGGTATAATTTGTTGGATAAATCGGTAAAAAAAAAAATCGAAAGGGATTAACCCTTTCGACGATTCCGGTGTCACCGATCAGGGCCAGAGTCGGGCATCTTTTTTATTCGAAGAACGAACTGCGAACCGAATTTAATTCGAGGAATTTTTATTCGATTTATTGTACGGATCAAATTTTATTCGTAGAAGCTTTTTTCGAAATATTATTCGAATAAAATGTTGTTCGAAATATATATCGAACGAATATTTATTTGTTTAATCGGCGAACAGCAGAAACTTTGCGTCATATTTTATTGTATAACGAGAAAACAAATAGTTGCGATAGTTAAAAGTTTACTGAATAATTTGTATTTATATAACATTTTGTAACAGTTAAATTCGAATCCTGATTAATTACAGCTATCCGAATCTTTATAATGAAAACGCAAGAAAGTGTTTTTTACGCATACGGTATAATTTGTTGGATAAATCGGTAAAAATATAACTGTACGCCGGCGTGCGCGTCCGCTCACGAATTTCGGTTTTCGAAAAAAAGCCCGGAACGAAATTTTCATTCCCGTTTTATCAGCGGGCATTCCGTTGCGGAATATTTGTCAAATATTTACGACCGCGGTCCGGTCGACAGGCTCGCGTAGTGGAATATTCAAATGAGAAGCGAAACGAGAGTCTAATTAAAAAACCGGGTGTCTGACGGCTCTCTGCACATGGAGGAAAAGACATTTCTGAATCGTCGGATTTCACGGCGTGAAACGGAGGACGGATTTCCTGTTCCGAGTTTTCTTCGTCTGAGCTTCTTTGGCGCACTAATGGAAATGAAATCCTTTACGATGAAGACTCCGACAACAGCCCCCGACAAAGGTGAGTTCAGTCGACCCTAAAACTGAATCTCACCCCCGGCGTTACCTGCTCTCTCGCTCTCGCCCCTCCGCCGGCGCGCAGCGACGCGCCGGTTCGTTTCTCTGTCTCCCTCGTCGCTTCATTTGATTACATGAAAACATCGGGAGCGGGCAGACCACGCTCGCCCCTCGTTACGTTGAGTTAATCAACCTATTAATTAATATTATCCGGCCTGTCTCGTTCAATAAAGGGAGATCAGTATCGAGCTGGAGAGAGAGAAAGAGAGAGAGAGAGAGAGAGAGAGAGAGAGGCCGCACAGCGCGCAAAGACGATTGAAGCCGATAAAAAGACGAGTTTGATCTTCTCTCCGCAGGGTAGTTTCGCGAAAAAGAGTTTAATTAAAGTCTCCTTCGGTTCGCGATTGGATTAGATCCGTCGATACGCAGATCTTTTCTGCGGATCAGCGTGATTACCCGGCACGATCATCGGCCCGTAGATTCGTTCGCGTATAGACAACCTGTTCTCACTGTACTTTTAAACCAGTTAGCTGTCTTTGACGAGTATACTCGTCGTAACGCCAAATGCTGCCGTTTCTTCGTTACGAGTGCATAGTCGCCGTGACGCAGTGTTACCATTTCTTCGTGACAAGAATACTCGTCGCGACGCAAAGTGCTACCATTACTTCGCGACGAATATACTCGTCGCGTCACAAAGTATTACCATTTCTTCGTGACGACTTCATACTCGCCGTAACGCAAAATATTACCATCACTTCGTGACGAGTATACTCGTTGCGACACAAAGTATTACCATTTCTTCGTGACGAGTATACTCGTTGCGACACAAAGTATTACTATTTCTTCGTGACGACTTCATACTCGCCGTAACGCAAAGTATTACCATCACTTCGCGACGAGTATACTCGTTGCGACACAAAGTATTACCATTTCTTCGTGACGAATATACTCGTCGCGACACAAAGTATTACCATTTCTTCGTGACGACTTCGTACTCGCCGTAACGTAAAGTATTACCATCACTTCGCGACGAGTATACTCGTTGCGACACAAAGTATTACCATTTCTTCGTGACGAATATACTCGTCGCGACACAAAGTATTACCATTTCTTCGTGACGACTTCGTACTCGCCGTAACGTAAAGTATTACCATCACTTCGCGACGAGTATACTCGTTGCGACACAAAGTATTACCATTTCTTCGTGACGAATATACTCGTTGCGACACAAAGTATTACCATTTCTTCGTGACGACTTCATACTCGCCGTGACGCAAAGTATTACCATCACTTCGCGACGAGTATATTCGTTGCGACACAAAGTATTACCATAACTTCGCGACGAGTATACTCGTTGCGACACAAAGTATTACCATTTCTTCGTGACGAGTTCGTACTCGCCGTGACGCAAAGTATTACTACTTCTTCGTGACGAGTGCATACTCGCCGTGACGCAAAATGTTACCATTTCTTCGTGACGAGTATACTCGTCAAGAACAGCTAACCGGTTAAGAAGCATGCATGCTTTTGATATCCTTGTTTAAATTATATATTTTATGAAAGCGTCGTATTCAAACAAAATATGAAGAAAATCAAACATGTACAGTATAATTACAGTAACTTTCACACTCTTCGATGAGATTGCAACAGTTAACTGGTTAAATACGTTTGCCGAATTTGTTAGAGGCACCGGCGGTCTCACTTTAAACTACAAATTCAATTATCTTCGTTATTCGAAAAACATTTCGAACACAATTTGTTCTGCGTTGAAAGAGTAGTATAATTCGATACAGATAATTTCTCTATCGAGTAAAACTGTATCAAACTACGCATGCGAAAACGTCATTAGTCATTTCAATATCATTTCTTTTTTTCTTCAGAGAGCCATCGTTCCTACTATTTTTAACCCGTTGCCGTACCATTTTCTTCATAGTTACAGCGATTAGGAGTTTTTCGGTTGTATAATAATTTCTAAGAAGAAAAATTACAATTTACATTTATCGCGCGCCTATATTTCCTTAAACGTTTAAATACCGGTTACAAGAAATCGGAACTTTATTCGGACTAAAAAGGACTAAAAAGGGGTTCATATATTATCTGAATTGATTTTACATTTATCGAATAGATCGTGTTAAATTTTTTAATCGAAAATGAACAATATGAAAGAGTACAACAATTTAATATTAATTATTAATATATATTAATATATATAAATTAATATATATATATTATATTATATATATTATTTATATATATATATATATATATATATATATTAGTATATTTATATATATTATTATATATATAAATATATATAATAGTATATTTATATATATTATTTATTATATATATTATTATTATAATATATATATTAATATATATTATTTAATAGTACAACAATTCATATTCGATAAATATGAAAGTAATTATGCCAGGAAACGAATAGAGGGCACAGGAATTGGTCACGCCACAGTAATCGGCTCCGCCGACCCTAATCTATCGATGTAAATCCAGAGGGCAGCCGCCTCGTTTGCGTAGCCGGGCAAAGTCCGTCGAGTTTTAAAATGATCGCGGAAGCGACGGCGATCGGTGGCAAAGCTGTCGTTCCGTCGTCGACGGTCCCTCTGCCGCAAAGAGAATTTCATCGTGGACGGTCGCGCGCGAGAGGCGGCGGGCAAAGCGGGAAACAAAACGAGCTCGCCGCGCAATCTGAGGCAGAGTGAAAAACTAATTATCTCAGTTTCGACGTTACAATACGCTTTACTCGTCCGTAACGCGCCGCGCCGAGAAACGAAGCCCCCGTAAACACACCTCCGCGATAATTTGAAGAGACCCGGGGTTACCGGGAAGGGAAATGCTCGGGGATAACGATGGTTTACATAAAACTGCCCCGTCCTGAAAGAGAGTTTATGACTCTCAATACGAAGCCCGTGTTGTTTGCCCGCGTACTCCCACCCCCGCCTCATCCCGCCATTCTCGCCGCTCTTTCTCTCTCTCGCTCTCTCTCTCTCTCTTTCTTTCTTCCTCTCTCTTCTTTGCTCTTCTCTCTTCGCCGCCGCGCCGCGCCTTTTTCCTTTTCCACCGGTTCGCCTCGCGTCGCAGGGAAAAGATCCGGACAAAGAAGAAGGGTGGGCTGCTCATTAGGTGGCGGAAACAACGGGCGAATAAAACAACGGCGACGAGAAACAACGCTCATCGCTCTCTTCTTCACGCGCGACTTCCTCCTACGTCATCTCGTTACGTGCGAACAGTCGAGTAACGGTCCCGCAAAGCGAACCCGGAGGAAAAAGACAGTCCTCCCTTTTTGCAAATACGGATCGCGAGCAGCCGGGTCCTTTAGAGCGGCTTCGCGACCCCTGCTCGTCCGCCACCCCCCTCGCCCCCGGCCGCTCCGTTTTCTTTCTATCTGGATTCGTCGACCGGCCAGACAAAGGGGAACCAGCGATCGTTACAGGGAACGCGGGTGGCCAAAAAGGAAAACGATGATCTTTGAAGTCCCACCGAACAGACCGAAAAAGTCCCGGCGTCTTGCGAAACGTCGTGCTCCTCCACGTTCTTCTAATGGTCGCGCCAAAATGGCTCCCTTTGTCGACTGCTCGCGATGGCAGCTGATAGACGTTTTCTTCTTTCTACAACCCTTTGCAGTCGCACGACGGTTCTCCGAAGGTATTTTTACGTTACTAACGCGTTCTGCGCCACGTCGGTCGCCCGAGCGAGTATCGTTAATCTTTGATTAGGTTTAGAAGTTCGTTTTGCGATGCGACAAATGAACGGTGAATTTCATGCGTTTATAGCAATACAAAGCGAATACGTTTAAAGAATTAAAAAATGCATCGATTCGAATCCGTTTAAATAACTACGAGAAGAAATAAATGCGTGCATGTGGCTCCTGGAGCTGACCAACGGCTCTAGCCGATAAGATTTAGATCCGCGAAAATATTCAATGTGTAAACACGTGTTCCTGTATTATACGATTAATGTAATCCACAATACAAATTTTGTACATACAAATTTCATGATCAAATAGTAACATCCCTTAAAATAAAACATCTCGGAAGAAACGTCTTCGTTTTGACATCGAAATACCTTGCGACACAGATACTCGATATTTCGAGCACATTAAATAAAAACTTGTACGCTATTGCAATTATCTATTCCAGAATCACGATAAATTGCACCTACTCGTTTTCGTCGCGAATGCCACAAAATCCTCGATCTAACTCGACCATCGTTTACGAATTCCAACGTTCCGTTCCGTCTGCTCTTTACGTAAGCAGAAAAATAAGCTGGAAATTTTTAAGTCGAGAGAGTCGCGGCCGCGAAAATAAGAGAAATATTCTTCCGGTTCCCAGCGTTCTGTAATATTGCTGCGCCCGGTTACATGAATGTAATATATAAACTAGCGGTTGTTACGTGATCGACATGTATCGCGGGCTGCGCCGTGTTCTGCAACGGGGAAAATGTGTGTATACCGGAATATGCGCAGTCGTATCTCGATTCTTGGCCTCACAATGTCGGAACAATTGAAACACGCGGCATTCCGGGTATACGCGACTGTTTTATTGCCCTCCGAGGGACTCGATATAAGCAACGCCGACTGTCAAACAACCCCCAGCTACAAGTTTCCGCGTCGCGTTTCCCTGCCGATACTTTTATTCGCAGTTCGTCGAACGACCCGCGAGAAGGTTGATTCGATTCTCTTACATGATTTTCAAATCAGCGGCACAGACGGTGTTCATCGTTCCATATTGATCCCGTCGATGTTACCATAAACGTTGGAATTAGTTCCAGTGACACGTTCTCGTCGGATGACGTTGAACGAAATCAGATATATCACGGCAGTAACTTAGCCGTCATTCTATCCCTAAGTCGCTAGAAGTGTTCTCGCTATTTGATCACTATTTATTCAGTATTTATTCATTGTTCATTCAGTATTTATTCAATATGTATTCAATATTTATTCAGTATTTATTCATTGTTCATTCAGTATTTATTCAATATTTATTCAATATTTATTCAGTATTTATTCAGCATTTATTCAGTATTTATTAAGTATTTATTCAGTATTTATTCAATATTTGTTCACTATTTAGTCACTATTTATTTACTATTTCTTCAGTGTTTATTCAATATTTATTCAATATTTATTCAGTATTTATTCAATATTTATTCAATATTTATTCAATATTTATTCAATATTTATTCAGTATTTATTCAATATTTATTCAATATTTATTCAATATTTATTCAGTATTCATTCAGTATTCATTCAGTATTCATTCAGTATTCATTCAGTATTTATTCAGTATTTATTCAATATTTATTCAATATTTATTCAATATTTATTCAGTATTTATTCAGTATTTATTCAGTATTTATTCAATATTTATTCAGTATTTATTCAGTATTTATTCAGTATTTATTCAACATTTATTCAACATTTATTCAATATTTGTTCACTATTCAAAGATCATTATTTGTTTTTTTTCACATAGTCGAATAGTCCCTGCGCGCAACAAGCAATTTAAAATAAATACTACATCTCAACTCGTACTTACATTTGTTTACTACTGTTTAGACGACCTCGTGCTCCCTTTAGAATCGAAGATCAACAGTTGAACGCTTCCTAAAAACTATTTCTTTGAAAATCACAGCGACTTCATCCCCCCCGAAAAATATTCTTTGGCACCGCCTTGTACAACGATGATTCCATGGAACATCATCGAGCGTCATCCCTGAGAAATCCCAGTGTTAAAAAAGCCTATTGGATCTCTCCGGTAAATACGATGTCAAGTGCTGCTCCTTCTCTTCTCGCACCTGCTCTCCGCGGAGATCCAACCGGGTTTGTAATTCTGCGGCGGGGTGGAGGTTTGTCACGCAGAATACGGGAACGCGGTCCCGCCACCCTGCCGAACCGGAAACCATTTGTCCAGGCACGGCCGCGTAGTGAGTAAACACGTGGACGAGGGTTTGGTTTCGCGTATGAGGTTACGAGGGTGCACGGAGATGGCGAGGCGGAGAACGAGGGCTCGGCGGCCCGGGGGAGGGAGGCCGTTGATTTTCGTTCTGGGTTGTAGGCGCAGAGACCGGGTGCAGAAATCGTGTGGGTTTCTATCCCCGCGGGCTATATCCCCGGAATCAGCTGCCAGATTATTCTATTACCGCGTATCAACATGGGCTTTGTTTGGTCTGAAAACACGGGCCCGCCACATTGTTTCAGCCAGATAAAGAATTTAACGTCGGGTAATTAAAAGGACCGGCCTCGGGGACAGGTCCGTCGCGGGGGCCGCTCCGGGACAGTACTCTCTCCTTACCTTTTTAAATCCGGACGGGAACGTCCGCCGGCTCGTCTTCTCGCCCCCAAATCCCTCCTCAGGGACATTTTCTGCCTCCGTTTAGGCCCGTCGACCTAACGCGCGTGCTTCGCATTCTAACCGCCGTTGGAGAACCGGCAGGACTGCTGAAAACAGGGCGCTTCTTAGACACCCTTTCCGGGTGACCACATTTTTACTTGCTACCAAAAAAAAGTATGAAAAAGAAAACGCTACCAAGACGGTTCAAAATGACTTGTTCGGCATTTCTTATAATTAGACCGCGATAATTTCTGCAAAATAAAGATTACCTGTGTCTCGATCGGGAAACATAGAAGCTAAGTGCTATCGTATTTCTTTCGTAAATATTTTCAGATAGTTGTAATCACTGTATCGACATTTTTAACGTCGTTTAAATTTTTTCACTATTTTATGCTTCTCAGTTCTCCCATAAATGCATAAAATCCGCAGTCTACTTATAATCATGACTAAATTTACGCACATTTTTTAAACATAATAAAACACGTATATCAGCGAACATTAATGACGCTTCTACCATAATTTTATCATAAACAATTTTCTAGTTGTTAACCCGTGTTTGTTCTCCATTCCGATTTTTATGAAATGGTCAATGAAATGCGAGATTTGCATGAAGAACCGGAATCTAATTATTACTAATTTTCAGTAAATTTTGCACGACTTTTTCTAAAATATGTAAATAATCAATTATTTACATTTAATTAATTATTTATACTTCTCTTATCTTTTTGTTGTAAGATTTTATACGGTATGCTTACATATACCAAGTAATCGGAATACGCTTTTTGTAAAGATGGCGAAAAATGAATATATCGAGAGTTTTCTGCAAATTCTGGTTTCAATACCGTTTCGTATAAAAGTAGTTCGAATAAAACGGAGCGATCGAAAATTTGTCTATTAGCCGAGGGTATTATTGGATGCATCGACCAGTCAGTGAAATAATAAATGGAGCACTAAAATCGATGGTCGCTCGCACAGAGTGCCGGTGAATGGAGAATCGAAATGGTCGATTGAAAATAGGGTACAAATTGGATATGGTAGTTTCGTTTCGGGCGAAATGGGCTTATGGTAATTTTGTTTTCTCACGACGAACGCTCCGCACATTACGCCCCGCGTGTGTACCGTTCGAAGTGTGGGGCGGTTTTCCAACCCTCTGTAATTTGTAACTGGATAAAGGGATGAACCTTAATCGCGGTATTAAAAAAAAAAAAGAAAAAAGAAAAACGAAAATTAGAATCATCGCTACGGTAACACGAAACACGTCTGCTTCCTCAGAAACGACCGATCGCTTGTTATTTTGTTTATAGTAGATTCTGTACGCCGTGGCACGAGCGTAATAAAAGTACATTAAATAATTAAAATTACATTGTAAATTATAAAAGTACATGATACAATGAAAAATACATTGTACAATAGTGTATCAACCGGAGAAAAATGGCAATTGGCGCGGTTCAATGTGTGCGTGGGATGAACAATGACGGGTAAGGTGTGAATAAAAATGAATTGAAATTGGTACCTCGAGTACAAACAGCTGGCATGAACGAAATTATTGGAAGAGGGTGTTTAACGCATTTTGTGCGGATCAGAGATCGAGACTTTGCTTAACACGTTGAATGCCACAGGGGTCACCGGTGACTGGCACTTAACCTGGCGGTGACCGGCGCGCCCAAATTGATAGGAATATATATAATTTAAAACAAATGTCAATATCTAAAATTTTGTATTATTACCATCGTCGATTCAAACAGTGACCCCTGTCGTAATTGACATGTCAAACATGGTTATACACTGTAACTTATCTATTGCAGATAATATTTCAACATTATATGTATCACATAAAAGAATATTCATCGTGGCGCCACGGACAATTTCTGTAAAACCGGCGTGGCATTCAACGTGTTAAACGTCTAGCGGGAGAAAACCAGTGAAGTTTGAAAACATTCACATTTTAGAGAATATTTAATATTTTTCGATTCCAACAGGTTCGATAACAAGTATCTAAACGAGGCTTTTTAGGATTTCGAAGAGGTCTCCTTCAAATATACATATAACTAAATTTATTAAAGTAAATTTTTAGAAAGGTATTAATACATATTCCGCGTACAATGCGTTAATGTAGCCAACAAGTAAAGCGCGGAATTGATCGCAAATTGTCATTTTTCAACGTTATCGAAGTTGGAATTAGAGGAGAATTAGAATCAAATTTGTATTCGCTCGAAGAATCGTTTCTGTAAAACGATCGATCGCTTGTTATTTTGTTTACAGTGAATTCTGGTCGTCGGACGTATGCGTGCGACGGGAGGGTGGGGGTTGTCGGAGTGCGCGGAACAATAATTAAAAGTACATTGGCAATCGAATTAAATTTCGAAAGGTTGTCGGCGTCGCGTCTGCGTAAACGTTTTGGTCAATTTAATTATCGAAGATTGAAATTTTAGAAATGTTCAGAGGCCGGCGTGGATTTCGTCGGCGGTGTTTTCGTGCGTGTAAATGATTGGGGGCGAGCGAAAAACGAGCGAATTATAACGATTTCAAAGAAAAATAAGATGAGCGTTTCGTGATCGTTCGTTGCGCGTTCGCGTATACAGGCGAAAATGATTAATAGATGTTTATGAGAAAAATGAATAGGTTGAATCAAAAAAATTGCGAAGACGAGTTGTTGGAAGAATTTGAGGATATCGTTACTAATTATGTACAACTTATTACAATTATAAAAAGAGAAAAAACATTTTCAACAGTTTAATTTATGTTTCTTTTATAATCGACACTGACAATCTTTATTTTGCTTTAAGATCCGCAGTCTAACGGATAAAAACGCCGCGGCGCGGCGGCGCGGTTAACAAATAAACGCGGAAATGATTTTCGACGATGGCCAACGGATTCCGCGCTCCCGTTAAATCAAACAGTTCCCGGCGCACTAATACATGTAATCACGATTTAAAACATAGTGCAAGTTTAATTCCCGATGAAAGTTGCATAACGTTACAGCGACCGCGTTCATTTACGGTTATTGTTGTATAATATATCGCGCGACCGGCGTAATGATTGTTTGACCGTCATTACACGTTAGATCGTGTCACGAATGGACATTGTGTTCGGCCGCTTTTCCAATATTCGGCCGAGTTACAATATTGTCGAATCATACGTAATCACACCGCCACCGATTGCTTGCAAATATTTGCGTTGCTACAACGCCGGCATAAATAACTCGGGGTCGCCCGCGAAATCGTTGCCTTACAGATCGCCGATGGAATTGCTTTTAATTCATAGAATCGATTTCACGGTAACACCGTCGCGATTCGAGCACCAATTGCTCGTGACTCGATTGTTTAACCCTTATTACGATTCGTGTCCTCTCTTTCAATTTTTCAGTCTGTTTATTCAATACGTCGCTTATTTAACTATCACCGAACTTTTGACGCTTCAAGATTCGATACCTTTTTTTAAATTTCCCGAAAACAATGACAAATGTTATATCGAATCGTTCCAGATTTCTCGAATACGATAGAGCTATCGTGCCGTCATCGGTTTCATACTGTTCCAGCATAATTTTTTTATCCGTTTCTGCGCCGACCCATCGAAACTGGATATTGCTATTCCTTCGGTTCGCACAGCTAGCCCTTTCACGTTCTTCCGCATATTGGAAAAGTGGGTTTTCACCGGAATCCATTTTCTGCGCGCAAAACGTTATTTTACACCGGCCGAAATATGTAACGGGAAGCATCGACGGCCAAAAACGAACGGCACCGTAATGTCTTACAAATTGATTTCATATAAATTCATAACGGTATTCGTTTCGCCAAAGTCCGCCCCGCGAAATGAACGCAACCAATTTATTTAATAATTAACCGTGAAAGAGCAACTTTATGATTTCATTAATTATATTCGATCGTAACATAAATAAGTCCCGTCCAGTTCCCGTGTTTTTACGTTTGTTAATAAAGTGCAGAATTACATCCAATCAATTGTATAATCTCCGGTTACAGGAGGCGCCTGATTAATCAGAATTCCGTGTGTGTTCGCGAGGCGATGTAAATTTTTCGAACGTGGTTGTACATCCGTGCTACGGTCGAAGTTCATAAATGGACTTCGGAATGTTTTCGCAGATGAAGGATCGATAAGCTGAATAAATTTCAAATAATTTCACGGGGGTTTTTCAATTCTTCGGATGTCGCGGTTTTGTTTCGTGCTTCGCTTATCTAATTCGCTTCGTTCGAAGTTTCTCCTGTTATTTCCGCGGTCGGAATTATGTACACATTTTGCAACTTCGTCGTTCCAATCGGTCGGTGTTAATCCTTTTGCGGACACGTTTTCGCAGACAAATAGTTCCAGAAAATACGACCAAAAAATTCTTCGATTTAACACGTTGAATGCCACGCCGGAAAATTTACAGAAATTGTCCGTGGCGCCACGATGAATTTTCTTTTATCTGATACATATGTTGAAATACTATCTTCAATAGATAAGTTACAGTGTATAACCATGTTTGACATGTTAATTGCGACAGGGGTCACTATTTGTATCGACGATGGTAATAATACAAAATTTTAGATATTGACATTTGTTTGAAATTATATATATTACTATCAATTTGGGCGCGCCGGTCACACTGTCCGACAAAATCAAACTGTTTTTCTGGGTTCCTATAGCCACTATGAAATTCTTGTAGAGCTTCGCTCTCTGAACAAGAATCCGAAAACCGAATTGCTCCATCACCCTCAGTTTTTTAAATAAACGAACTTTTGTAAAAACCCAAAATTTTCGACAAAAATGAGGTATCGCGTGAAAAGTACAAAGTTAGAAAGTTCTAATTAGCGTTAAAAGATAGAGGAGAGTTTCCCGAATATAGTGGCATGTAATTTATTAATTGTTTTTGGTCCTAAATAGCAATAAATTAATGTCAAAGTTTAAAAAAGTGTCGACGTGAGCAGTTTCTGCGCAATATTTTTGTATTTTTACGAAAAGTGTTTTGTTCGGCACGAAAACTCTACCCAGGATCGGATTCTGTAGACATTTCTGAAGAAGAAACGGCCCGATAGAAGTGTCAGAACGATGTACATTTCGAGTAGTTCGAGAAAATGTTCGTCGGCAACATGTACACGATATTTTGCCGCCATGTGCTTCGCTGCTCGCTTCTCTCTGTCCAACAGGGCCGAAGCTATGGGTAATCAACACCGATGGAGGGAAACTTTCTAACGTTTTTACTTTTCATGCAATACCTCATTTTTGTCGAAAATTTTGGGTTTTTACAAAAGTTCGTTTATTTAAAAAACTGAGGGTGATGGAGCAATTCGGTTTTCGGATTCCTGTTCAGGGAGTGAAGCTCTACAAGAATTTCATAGTGGCTATAGGAACCCAAAAATCGTGTCGAACAGTGTCACCGGTGGCCCCCATGACGTCACCGCCAAGTTAAGTGCCGGT
This sequence comes from Megalopta genalis, assembly GCF_051020955.1. Taxonomy (NCBI): domain Eukaryota; kingdom Metazoa; phylum Arthropoda; class Insecta; order Hymenoptera; family Halictidae; genus Megalopta; species Megalopta genalis. Next base: position 29,641,106 of record NC_135016.1, read on the forward strand.
CACCGGCGACCCCCGTGCCATTCAACGTGTTAAGGATCTACAGCAAGATACTGTGCTTCGATGAGCGAGCTACTTGCTTCCTATTCTTATTATTTAGTGTTCTATGTTCTTTATCGAATCGTTCGACATCTCGAAAAAAATGAAGAAAATAAAAATGCGAACAACCATGCAACAACAACAACAAATAATCGTGCAAATAGCTGATAAACGTCTGCAGAAATTATTGTATATCTGCAGCTGCGGCGGAAGTATTTGAAAGTCGGCGCTCGATAAACGCAACAATTATTTCGCAATAAACGCGAAAAACAATTATTTTGCAACAATCGAACGGAACCGGAGCCAGAATCGGCAGCAATTTCTTCGCTGGCGCATGGAACCCGGCGCGCCGACAATTTCCAATCTCTTGCGAATATAGGAACGGGCGAAACAAAACAAAAAACAGTGCGACGATTCATGAATGGTAACACCGTGGGCACTTTGAAAAAAATGCAGGCGCCCGATGGAACGCCGGTGTCGCGGCGGCAGCCGGTCCGCGGTGCGAACAGACAGAAATTGTCGGCGGGGAAATAACGAACCGTCAGTCGATTCGTCGCCGTCGAAACAATAACAATCGGCGTGTGTTCGACGATGCGGTAATTAAAATAAAATTAATTGGATTGGTCGTGTGCGCGTTCCCGTGCCGGGAACTTTCGAAGGAGATGGCTGCACAGCCGTAGGGGCGTTTTGTGCGTTATTGCATATAATGCACTGTTTATTCTGCATCCTCCCTCCACGACCGTCGGCCACCCTCGCACCACCGTCCCCCTTTCCCGCGTGCATGCGTGCACGTACCTACGTGCACCGCGTCAATCCGCTTCTTCTCTCCTTTTCCCTCTTTAGGAATCTTTCCGTGCCGGACGCGGACACGGACCCGGTGTCCGTTCGATTTAATGGATACGTTTTCCATTCCTGGGCCACGATTTTGCAATCACTGACTTCCCTGCGCCCGCCATTCTCGATCATGGCGGTCTAAGGTCCGTGAACGGACCTTTTCGAGCATTTTCATTTATTTATCCGTGACTGCAGAAATCTTTTCGCGTAAATACGATAACAAGTTTTTAACACGTTGAATGCCACGCCGGTTTTACAGAAATTGTCCGTGACGCCACGATGAATTTTCTTTTACGTGATACACATAATGTTGAAATATTATCTGCAATAGATAAGTTACAGTGTATAACCATGTTTGACGTGTTAATTGCGACAAGGGTCACTGTTTGAATCGACGATGGCAATAATACAAAATTTTAGATATTGATATTTGTTTTAAATTATATATATATTTCTATCAATTTGGGCGCGCCGGTCACCGGTGGCCCCCATGGCGTCACCGCCAAGTTAACCTTTTAGGCACGACGCGCCACTATAGAGGCTTTCGCGGATGTCATCTTTCAGAACGACACGCCACTATAGTGGCTTTCGCGGATGTCATCTCTCTGGACGACGCGCCACTATAGTGGCTTGCTCTAGGAGCTCACTCGCTCATCGTTTGAATCAAATAATCGTCTTCGTATGCATTGTTTCACACTTCTTTTGTCTTCACATCGATTTACAACAATCTACAGGGTGTCCCAAAAATGTCTCGCAATCCGGAAATGGCGGGTTCCTTGGATCATTTGAAGCAACTTCTTCCTTTACAAAAATTTTCTCCGAGGCACCGTTAATGAGTTATTAACGAAAAACAGTGACCAATAAGAATCGAGTACGGCTGACGCGAGGCGGCCCAGTCAACCAGCGCGCGAAGCCCAGTTCCGCTCATTGGCTTGGTCGCCTCGCGCCAGCTGAGCTGTGATTCGACCGCTCGACCGCTGGCGCCGTTGGCTCGGCCGGCTCGCGTCAACCGTACTCGATTCTTATTGGTCACTGTTTTTCGTTAATAACTCGTTAACGGTGCCTCGGAGAAAATTTTTGTAAAGGAAAAAGTTGCTTCGAATGGCCTAAGGAACCCGCCACTTTCGGATTGCGTGACATTTTTCGGACACCCCCTGTATATACAGTATCAGACTCTGTACAATACACGTCAGACTCTGCCGTCCAGAGAAATAGCCTCGCGTAGAATTCAGCCGTACCTAAAACGTTAAGGGCCGGTCACCGGTGACCCCCGTGGCATTCAACGTGTTAATAGCTTACTATTCTCGGTTTGGCTAATACCTAGAGTAGCGGAGCCGGTTACTATGGGGTAGCCAATTACCGTGCATTTTGTTTATTTTCGAGCATAATTAACTTTATATTTAACGAATAAGACATGTCGAATTATTTTATTTAAATTCAATCAATCGTTTATTCGTTAAAATTAAACGTGCAAAAGACGGAAGTTCTTGAAAAGCAACAAAAACTGTTTTAAATTGAAATAAGTGTGTTCGAAAATATGTTTCGAAAAATTGACGAAGATAGCTGCGAATGGTTGTGAACATCGTTAATTATACAGTTGCGAATATAGTCCGTAAATAGGGTTAATCTATTACCATTACTGTTATTATTGTTGTTATGTTGAATTATTGTGAAAAAATAGAAAGGGCATTTGGCCCGTCGACGCTAAATAAATAAACGAGTAAATAGATAAATTGATACTTGAATGCAAGTTGTATGTAGTAGTAACATTTAAGGAATTTAAAGACAAGCGTTTAGAACTAAAGCTGTGAAAAATGGCAATAAAAAAGAATTGAAATTGGTACCTCGAGTACAAACAGCTGACATCAACGAAATTAATAGGAAAGAAAATAGCCAATAAGCGAAGCGCGGAATTTTTCACAAATTGCCGTTCTTCTTTTGTTAGGCATTACAATTAAAATTAGAAGAGGCTTATACGATAAAATTTCAATAAAATTTGAATAAAATCTGGATAAAGTTTGAATAGAAATAAATGCTTCGATGACATTGGCGATGGCAAACGTGTACCGTTCACGAGCACGTTGCGCGAACAATTGTTTCTGCAATTTAAGCTGAAAGAAATGATTATTTCTATAAACACGGCCCGTGTCGAATTATTAACTATATTTCGACACCTGATACACGACGGTATATTCGCGAATATGCAGAAACCGGAATCGAATAAAAATTCGCTCGCCCCGCTGCACTGGAGAGTTCGTGGGGGACGAAATGAGAACATTATTGTCGAACCCCATTAATGTGGCGCGCGGTGCGAAAGAATCGACGGTGTTGTAAAAATCGATTGCGTCGTAAATAGACGAAATTCGCAGTGTTCGGCGATCGGTAGGCTTCGTGCGAAATCTGCACTTCTTGAAACAATACGAGTAAGCAGAATTTGAACTACAGTACGCTCCTTCTCATTTCTTAAAGAACAATTGTACAAACCTATTGTCCATAATTTCGTTCACTATTATATACGTATATATATATCTATTTCCGTACTTAATTTAAATACAAGGTAACTATTGAATCGAGGGTTAGAAAAATTGTCCTTCGTTTTTTCGTTATTCTGTTTTGCTCCTTTTTTTCCGTGTTACCGCATAATTTAATCTTTGATAGAAATTGACGCTGCGAAGTGAACCTTATTTGAAGTTTCCAAAGTTCAATAAAAATAAAGATAATAAGAAAAATACATGTAGCAGTATTAAAAATTTCCGATTTAGCTTTCGCGATATCGTGGCTTAAATATTCTTCTAAATTGCATTATTTTGTTGAGCCTATCAAAATTATATATGTATTTTACAGTTGAATTAATTCATAAAAATTTTTGAAATTGGATGTACTCATGTTATTCCCGTATGCATAAAATCCGCAGTGCAGTGATAATTTATTGGTTCGCGAAGCAGCAGCGGCCGTCTCACCCGGTAATAATTAATTTCGACGAGCTTTCGAGATTTAGCCGTTCCGCGGAACCGATCGATACGTATCTTTTCTCGATGGAGCCGCTTGGCTGGCTCATTAAAATTTCACAGACAGAGAAAGAAAGTGGGAGAGAGATGGAGAGAGAGAGAGAGAGAGAGAGAGAGAGAGAGAGAACGAGAGAGAGAGAGAGAGAGAGAGAGAGAACGAGAGAGAGAGAGAGAGACAGAGAGAGAGAGAGAGAGAGAACGAGAGAGAGAGAGAGACAGAGAGAGAGAGAGAGAGAGAGAGAGAGACAGAGTTGTCTTGATCTTTGATTTGCTTGGGAGAAACTTCACTCCACCGTGGAACCTTGCGGGGATCAGACCGATTTCAGCTTCAAATTCACTTTGACTTCGACCGGTGCTCCGATTCCCACGGGATACATCGAGCTGGCTGGTCTCGTACCACTTCTTCCCGTTTCCGCGGAAAAATCGAGGGAAACCTGTACCCGCTCCATTTTCGTTATCTCGCCGGATACACCTGTTACGGAACGACTGCACTTAAACTTCCCGGAAACCCGTTACTACGGCCGGGATCGTTTCCAGGGATAAATGTTTCGTTTTTGTTTAAAAACGTTCCAGGTTGTAACTTAAAGAGCGTAAGTCCGAGACAGTTCGATCGGTCTTCTGGAGAAAGCCATAGCTTCGTTACTTTTCCGGGTTTTTGCGAACTGAAGAATCGCTGAAACACAATCCAGAATGTACGTCGAGTATATCGTTTGCGACGAATTAGGATGATTTTTAGAATTTTTAATAAAATACGCGAATATATTGCAACTGGTTGATTGAATTATTTAGTTGATAAATAAGTATTATATAGTTAGTTGATATTATATAATTAATTAAGTTATAATATTATATATATTAATATTAGTTATAATATTATATAGTTAGCTATATTATATAGTTAACTGTTATGTATATTAGTTACATAGGTAGTTGCAGTTAGTTATATAATATTATATATGTTAATATTAGTTATAATATTATATAGTTAGCTATATTATATAGTTAACTGTTATGTATATTAGTTACATAGGTAGTTGCAGTTAGTTATATAATATCATATATGTTAATATTAGTTATAATATTATATAGTTAGCTATATTATATAGTTAACTGTTGTGTATATTAGTTACATAGGTAGTTGTAGTTAGTTATAATATTATATATATTAATATTAGTTATAATATTATATAGTTAACTATATTATACAGTTAACTGTTGTGTATATTAGTTATATAGGTAGTTGTAGTTAGTTATAGTTATATAGTTAATTATATTATATAATTGATTGTTAGTTATATTAGTTACATTACAGTTTAACAAATAATTATTTAGTTGTCATTGAAGAAATATTAAATGTTCTCATGGTAAGGAACCTTAGGTATTTTAGTTTACTTGAACGTGGCAACAACATTAAAAATACCGTGCACACCGCTTAACACATTTAAGACCGATGACGCAATGGTTGCGTCATTTGTTGTTTGTTCCCAGTGGCTGAAGACGCAGCATCTGTGTCATGGACTGCGAACGATAGGATTGCAAGGAAAACGATTATTTCGATAGTGACTTCGACTGTTAAAAGAAACTGAACAATCGTTGCCGACTATTGGAGTCTAAGCGGTATTAAAACCGACAAACGAAATATTCCACCGAATTGTTCTACAGCGAACGACGCTACTATTTTTTTAATAACAGGAACTTGGTACTCTGTCACCGACGTTAAAAGTAAGTTGAACATTTTGACGGACTGTAAAAAATAAAAAAACGATATTACAAATATAAAAGAACATCTTTTTGGTATACAAGATATATAATGTTTATAATATCTTTTTCTCGTCAGAAAATATAATATTTCTCCATTCTGCATCCAAGAACATATGATTTCGAGCGCAATACAATCTTGCGCATTTGTGGTGTTTCGTAAGGGGTGGTTTCACTGTTTTTTTCTTTTGTCCATTGCAGTCGCTTATCTTTTTGCAGTATCTGCCGCAACCGTCGTACAGTCACTGGAGAGTCTAAAGTTTTTTCTTTTACTTCGTTAGAACTTTTATTTCCAATTTTTATTTCGCGAAAAATTCGTGAACGATCACACCATGCCAGCTTATTATTATCACCACGGCATGGTTTTTGCCATGGTCTCCGTCAAGCTGTACAAAATTATAAATTGTCGAAGACAGAGTCCCATGTCATGATATAGTTCCATTTCTATTCGTTCTTCCGAACTTTGAACTTTTCCTCGTGGCATTCTAGTAGATGAGGAATTGTTTTCAATTATTTGCAAAATAAAATATTAAACGCTCCTAATACGTACTGATATTTTCTGAATTGCGGACGATGTTTTTGATGCCAATGATGCTATTATACTACCTCGGTATATATTCTTGAATCTGTGTTTACACACTCCGGAAATCCGGAGTTAAGTTAACTTTACCAGTGAAAATGTATACAGCGGATTAACTTTTTTCAGTAAATCGTAGTACAAATTTCGTCCACTGTACTCTTCGATGTCGGGCGATTCAAGGATCATCGAGCTTCGCTGTTAAATGTACAGTAATGTCTCCCTTACTGACGCACAGATTGTCCACTAAAATGGATAATTTGGGAAGAGGAGATACGATTATTCGAGCCTTGCGGCTCGTTTTTATAATTGCGGACAATTTATAACTATAAAAATAAACCGCAAGGCTCGAATAATCGTATCTCCTCTTCTCCCAATTTGTCCATTTTTGTGGTCAATCCGGGCGTCAATTAGAGAGACATTACTGTAATTGTGATTTCTCGTACGGCGCGATACGGCAGCAGGATTTGTTTATGCGGCATGCGTGAGGCTCCTAAATCCAATAATGATCCGAATATTACCATGCGACTAAGGTTTCATCCTATTTCCTCCGTGTATCGGCGTAATTTTATAAACACTTTGAAAATTTTGCGTCGGCGTGCGGCTTCCCGCGCTGAGATTGCTTGCCGTTTTAAGGTTTCGTCTACATCGCGGGAAAATAATTACAAAATCACAGAACGGAACACTTTAAATCTTTCTTCAGCCCCCTTGAGAAGTCGCATTTGTTCAGCTTCCGTGCCCGCTCTTCCGCTACGACGCCGTGCTCGCCCGTTCCGAAACGCGTTTCGAACGGTAAAATTCGCTGCATCGACGGCGAGCGTAAACCGCGTCGATACGGGAAACGAACGATTTCGTCAGCACATTTTCTTCGGCGTGTAAGAGATTATTCACGGTGCCCGCAAATATTTTTACCGGACATTATTCATCGACAGATCGCGGATTTTATGCATTTATGACGGAATCGAGTGTTCGCAATTTAAAATAGAAAAAGAAAAGATTAAAATCGTCAATGTCTTATTTTTAATGTATCAAAATGATTAAAGAAGGAATGAACTCGCTACTTAGTTTCTATTTCTTGCAGCTAATTCGGACATTTTGCATTTTATTATTTCAATAGAATCTTAACACTTAGCCAACCGAATGGGGAGATCTCCGCGTTTTAACACATTGCGGACGGCTCACGAGATATCTCGTTTTTAGCAAATTGAACGTTGCGGACGGGTCACGAGATATCTCGTTTTCATGTTTTTTTTATTTAATCGGCAACAAGCAACCAGCCGCAAATATTTCTGTTACGTAAGAACAGGTATTTATATATTATAACGTATATAATAATATATATTATATATTATAACGTTTTTATATTATAACGTATTTCTGTTACGAAGCCTCCCGCATTCCTAAGTAATTTTAGCGAAACAAATGAATCATTCCAAGCATGTAGAAATGATCAGTCATTATAGCCACTCTAAATCAATATTCAAATTTGTATAATAAATAATAGTTAAAATGTAAAAAATCTTATATAATAAACAGATATATAAACTATGTATATATAGTATTATTTAAGAATACTAAATGCAAATTAGAAATGTGCGTATCCGCTTCCTGTTACTTGCCAAGCATGTTTTTGGAGCGTTCGAAAATGTGCGGTCTTTGAGGGCGTGTTGAACGCGCAGAGCCCCGTCCGCAATGTGTTAAATTCAATCGACTGATGATAGAATGGATGATAGTGAAAAATGATAGAAAAAAGATGATCGGTGAAAAATTAAAAACGATTGCTTGATTTTATTAAGATTTGCAAGAGGTACGAACGCTGAAGAAGTAATTTATGCCATATAAGTTTGCTTCGTAATTTTTGTTGAATTGAATGAAATATTTTAATTTTATAAAAAATTTTTCAGATTTCTAGCGCGGTCGTGGAAGTGTTAATTTGCATTTTATTTCATTATTTCCACTTTCTTAAATCATCGAGGTAACGTTGATAACGTTTAAAATAGATATTGTCGTTGGACTGCGAATTTTATGTATTTATAATTGCAATTTAGTTACGATCGTGCAGTCCGATTATGATACATTCGATACAACATCGTCTCTATCTCGGCTCGAACAATTTTGGACTGTTTCGGCAGCGACAAAGAAGAAGAAGGAACTGTCTTCGATTCGTTCAATTGACGTAATGCTGCAAAACTGCTAGACCAATGTGCCAATTTCGCCGTTCGTCTTCATCTCGCATAGTCAAATTATACTTCATGTATATTTTTTTCTTCATATTTAAGTTTCTTTTTTTCTCTCTTAGTTTTAAGTTTTTGTATTTTATCCGTCCTTCCATTATTACTTTCTGGTGATTGTAATGAATAAATCAAGTACAAAATAGCACACACACATTTATACAATTTGAAAGTAATATTGTATTACTACGGACTCCGTTAGAATGATTAAGAAAAGAAATAAATGTCTATACAGTTTCTGTATTTTGTAATTAATATTAAACCTACCGCGGCCAAAATAACCGTTCTCTTATTTTGCAATTCTGCAAACTGTAGAGACTCTTTCATGAAAAATGCTTGAATAAATTACATTATTGGAGCAAGTTTTATAATAAAAACTTTACAAAATCTAAATAAATTCGATCTTATTACTCGTATGAAGCAATGTCCTCAATGTACTATTACTGCTTGGTAGGTTTAGTGTTAATGAAAATAATGTTTATTTTGCATAAGAATCATTGTCTGGTTACAAGTCTAAAGTGGAATGTCTAAATTACTAAAAGCTGGTGTAATGCAGGGCACTTCGTCCGTATCACAGCTTCCAATAACGTGAACAGTGCGCGAGTATTATCGCGCGGCTAGGGACGATCGAAATACAGTAAATTCTTCCTAATCGACGTTCAGATTGTACACAAAAATGAACGATTTAGGGGATACGATACGAGGAGATACGATTATTCGATATAACGTATAACATATTCGATGTAACAACTATAAAAAACGAGCCGCGAGGCTCGAATAATCGTATCTCCACTTCCCAAATTGCCGATTTTGCTGCACAATTTCGGCGCCAATTAGGGAGACATTACTGTATATAGTTTGGTTGAAAATCTAACTTATCAGATTGTTCGGAAAATTGGTCGAAAGTTTCATACAGTTCGTTTCAATGAATTAATTGCTTAGAACCAAACTATACAACATATTAGGTTGTTCGGAAAGATCACTTCAAATCTACGCAATGTGAAATGAAATTGGACCGTGGATTTTATGCTTTTCTGACAAAAATTATTTTTGACATATTACAATTATTAACCTTTAAATGCATATTGTTGCCAATTGTCTACATTCCAGTTCCACTTAATTTTATTCAAAAACCTGAATATGTGCGTTTCCGAACACACGTTGATAACAATAGACAATAGACCATGTGTGAAATAAAAGACTTGACATTACTTTTGGCGAGTAAGTTATATGTTTTTTGACATTTCAATGTGGTGGGTGATAACCTTCAATGTGTTACTTGCAGAGATATTTTCTTTTTTCGAGTTTAAAAATTGCTTTGTGTCACAACAAAAATCGCAATTGCTTTGCTGCATTTCATTTATAAATAATGTGAAAATTCCTATACTAATAGATTATATAAATACATGACCATTTGTTTACGTCTACAGTAATTTTAGTAATAAACGCATATTGTTGCCAAAAGTCTACATACAACTTTTTTTCAAAATAAATACTCAATATTATTACCTAGATTTTTTCATTTATTTTTTACGTAACCTATGACTACATTCCTATAAAAAACGATTTTTTAACATTCAGAACAAAAAATCATGCATTTAAGGGTTAATAGACGAAAGACATTTTCGTCCAGCTCATGCTGCAGGGCTCGGATAATCGTATCTCCTCTTCCCAAATTGCCCATTATCGTGCGCAATCTGAGCGTCAATTACGGAGAATTTATTGTACCGCGCGAAGTTATTTTTTAATCAGGTCAGACGATCGGCGAAAAAAGCAGCGCAGGGTTGTATCGCCGGCGAATTCAGACCGTGCCGTGGAATATTCAAATGTCACGCGCGGCTTATCGTTATCGGGTTACACCCGGAATTGGAAATTACGATCGAAATCATCGCCAATGGTATTTACCGCGTGACGAAAGTATTCCGGGAGCCGCGATGATCTAGTCGAATAATATTATCGACTAGACTCGTTCTCGTTAAATTGCAAAGTACGGAATTTCATTAACGCGAATGCAATGATCCGCTTCGAGCCGTTATTTCGTTGGAAATATGAATTATTTGGCAAATCCATGGTAAATGTGATCGCGTAAAATACATCGGGCTGAGCAAACATGGCCGACGACGAGCAGGAAGATATTACGACCGATGCCGATGACACTACCACCGATGCACCGGACACCGATGCTCCGGAACCTGACGCCGCGGAACCCGATTTTTCGGGTACCGATGCCGCGGACACGGATGAAGCAGACACCGATGCACCGAGCACCGTGAGTGCAGCGGCGAGCAAGACGAAATCGGAAGCCGCGGTCAGCACGGTTCCAAAGAAGAAGAAGGAGAAGAAGAAGAGAAAACCGTTTTCGATGGAGAAGTGCATGGAGAAAAGATGGAAATGCGATAACATGCCGAACTGGGAGATCTTCATGAACGCGTAAGAAAATGATGCGAATGGTGGCAAACAGAAATATTTGGCGATTCTCGTTCGACTCTGAGATATTCGCAAAAATATTTCCACGAAAGCAAATGAACATTTTGCTGTAATAAGCAAGTTTTGGTTTCTAATTTCCAATTATAATAGACTACTTGCTACTTACTCTTTCTACTGTGCAATTCAGAATACATACTAAGCAGTACACATTACATACATATTAAGCAACAAAAAAAACAAAAAGAAAAAAATATGATATGATGTAATAAATTTGTAGCGACTACGTTTTCTGCATATCTATGTATCCGGATTTGCAAAATAATCTCTTTATGGAGGTTAACACTGACCAATAAAAAAGAAAGGAACAGTGGAAAGACCAACGTCTCTGGGATAAGTATAAAAAATACATTGACGCTAAACCTACCGAGGTCTAAAAGCGACTAACAAGTGTCATATAAATGATATGTGATTGTGTCTATTTAAATTTTTCACAATTTCTGTATATCACTTTTGCAATACTTTTATAATACTTATAATATTTATGTGCGTGCACAAAGAAATATATTCAACAATTTATAATGGAAGCAGCTTTACGACATCAGTAATTATGAAATAAAAAATGTGAAACGGTGAAAATAAAAAATGTATACGTTTAGGCGTTGATGTTGTCTACATAATAAAATGGTTAAATAAACAAAATAATTATATATCGTTGTTTTAGATTCTTGGAAGATCAAGTGCAACAGGAGAGGGACGACATATTCAAGCACAGGAAACCGGCAACAATCAGCAAGTTTCCTCGGGTTCAATCGGAGGAAGACTTAGCGACCCCACACAAATGCTTGCCCCTTAACGCGTTCCAGTTTCAGGACAAACAGGACTTGCCGAATAAGATGGATCGCTCGAAAATGGTCCGAATATGGAAGAACATGCGAGCGAATCATCCGGTTCGTAAATATCTCCGACCAATTCAGTTAGTTCGATCGGAGAGACTTTGAAAAATAAGCCAACTAAAGTCGTCACATTATTTCTCTATTGTTCCCTAACAAATGGATTGCGGATTTTACGTATTTGTAATCAAATGAAGCATGTACAATTTAAAATGGTGAGGAGATTGAATGGAATTAAAAATTCCGAATCATTTTCGATCGATTGAAATGATCGAAGAAGAGAATAACACTATATGTGGTTTCTATTTCTTGCATTGAGTGGGTTAGAATGATAATGGCGCAAGTCACATTTTTCTCACTGTGAAAAAACAATAAGTGTTATTATATGTATAATATGTATATAAACAATACTATAAAATAACTATAAACAATACACGCGTTAGTAAACAATTAAGACAATCAGTTAAGATAGTTTAGTGCTAGGCTAATTTATAGTAATTTTATCATTTATTTTACTTATCTTTTGAATATATTGACATGTGTAGATTACATTTTAATACTGAACCTACCAAGCCGGCCAAAATGACCAGTCTCACATTTTGTATTTCAAAATTGCTAGAATTATAAAGTCTCTACCATAAGAAATTATCGAATAAATTTCTTAATCCAGGTATATTTGTTCTAATAAAAATTCTGGAACGTCTAAATAAATTCAGTCTTATTCTTACAGAGCAACACACAAACTTCGCTTTTAGTGCTCGGTAGGTTTAGTATCAATACACAAATCACAAAACAGGAGTTACGCCATTCTGATTCTAACCCATTCGATCGATGCGGATCATGTTTATTTTGCACGAAGATCCGCGGTCTAAAAATCAATGTCTCGAGAAATACAGCGAAAGATCGATTTATAACTGGCAAAGCATTCGAACCTTTCAGGTGCACATATCGAAGTCAGACGTGAACGTGCACACAGAAGTGAAGAAGACGGACAGTGGTAAATGGCCGGGCCTATGGCCGTGCACTAAACGGAACCTGGTGGCCGAGATGAGGGAACGTCGCAGACAAGAACGGAAGCGGAGGAAAGACTTGTTTCCGTGCGAACCCGACGACGAGAAGGATGGCTTCGACGATACCGGCAACGACTATTCCGATCGCAAGGAATTAGGCCACGCGAGGATACCGCCGGTTTGTCCAACGCCCGTCAAAGAGCTGCAGGTCGATCGTGCTGCCGGCGAAAATCCGGGATTAGTCGATGGCGATTATATCGTTTTCGAGTTACCGTCCAAGGGGAAGATCGCCAGGATCTATGCCGATGTTTGCATACACGGGCTGGTTGGCATGCATTTGCCCGAACTGGGCCTGTTTCGGCAGCGTCGGAAAACGTGGAAGTTCTGTTTTTACCAGGCCATCGTCGCCCTTCTGGCTAAGACCCAGCTTAGGTACCGTTTCGTCGTTTCAATCCTTTGCACACACTCGAGGTTATTTCAACTTTAACCCTTAGCGCTCCGTTGGCTCCGCTATGGAGACATACGTCATTTGTTCCGTAAATCCGAAGGCTCTGCTGCGGAGCCCAATATTTTTAGCATGATTACACCGAAGATGCTATGTTTTTGTCGACGTTGGCAATTGTTATTTGTAGTGAAAACGTGCTTAGCGCGTGTACCATTACGATTAAAACATTTTTTGCCCATTTTTATGCTTAGCAACTTAAAATGAATAAAATCAAACGCTTTCGCAAGGACGCGTAATCTTTTCCGCTCAAAATAAGACTTCCTTCATCTCGGGCGCTTTGCCCCAAAAATGTGCCGGAGTTGCTGGTAGTGATATTTTTCAGAAAAATGCTGTTCAACTTTATTTTAGAACATCCGAAGAATATTCATTAATTTTTAATTTAATTTAATTATCAATTGAGCCGATTCCAGCGAAGATTAACGATAAAAAATTCCGGCAAACTCGCGCAAAAGATATTTTTGTTTCAATAATTCCGTATCCAAACAGAATTCAACAGACGATTCGCAATGCTAATTTTATAATGAATCGCGCCCAAGAACCCGAGGGATATATTTATTTAAGAATTGTGAAGAATATCGTTAATAGTAAATTTACCCATTTCGATGAGGATGCATTTGCTGCTTGGAAATTTCGGTCACAATTCACGATGTCGATGCACTGACTGCGCACAATGTTAAGTAGATACCATTACGATTAAAACACTTTTTGCCCATTTTTATGCTTAGCAACTTAAAATGAATAAAATCAAACGCTTTCGCAAGGACGTGTAATCTTTTCCGCTCAAAATAAGACTTCCTTCATCTCGGGCGCTTTGCCCAAAAAATGTGCCGGAGTTGCTGGTAGTGATATTTTTCAGAAAAACGCTGTTCAACTTTATTTTAGAACGTCCGAAGAATATTTACTAATTTTTAATTTAATTTAATTATCAATTGAGCCGATTCCAGCGAAGATTAACGATAAAAAAATTCCGGCAAACTCGCGCAAAAGATATTTTTGTTTCAATAATTCTGTATCCAAACAGAATTCAACAGACGATTCGCAATGCTAATTTTATAATGAATCGCGCCCAAGAACCCGAGGGATATATTTATTTAAGAATTGTGAAGAATATCGTTAATAGTAAATTTACCCATTTCGATGAGGATGTCAAGGTTAAGTAGATACCATTACGATTAAAACACCTTTTGCCCATTTTTATACTTAACAACATAAAATGAATAAATCGCAAGGACGCGTAATCTTTTCCGCTCGAAATAAGACTTCCTTTATCTCGGGCGCTTTGCTCCAAAAATGTGCCGGAGTTGCTGGTAGGTAGTACTCGAGAAACGCGTGGAGCGCTAAGGGTTAAAACTGAACTATTCTCACCGACGTACAGTATTTTGTTCTTGTTATTTGTCATTCGATTACCCGAATTCAATGTTTAAACAGTAAGCCGTGTAAATTGAAAGTTGTTCGCTTTTTATCTTCTTCTCGTCCTCTTACAATCAAGTCACCTAAGGTCACACTTAGGTCGCTCATCGGTCCACGTTCATCGAACACCTAGAACAATGCGAGCTTACGCGTTGGCCTTAACACCCCGCCCCTCGTTCTCAGATACAAATACGCGTGGAGCGCCAATATCGACTACATCTACGACCACGCGTGGATGTTGTACACGCACATGGGCATGACGAACGTGAACGCGAAACACCGGCTGGACGACATCGTCGTGTACAATTACAAGTACAGCATCGAGATCGAACTGGTCCGCGAGCTGAACGACGTGCCGGTGATAACCGGCGTCGGGTTCGACTACGAGGAGCCGAACTTGGCGAGGAAGCGAAAGCTGGAGCGGAAGAACCTGATGAACGTTCAGCTGGAGCTGGGCGCGGAGAAGATGACGGACGATCAACGGACGCCGGTCCACAAAGGCTTGAAGAAGCTCGAGGATTGGTTCGATAAGCTGAAGATACGGTACCGGAATTGCATCTACCGAACCTCGCGGTTCTGCGTGGCCTTCTGGAAGGACAACCTGTTCTGGTATCTGTACAATCCGTATCGTTGCGACCAGTACGGATTTTGGAACGACAACGGGTTCGCCTGCATCGTGAAGTTCTGCACGAGGGAGTCTCTCAGGTAGTGTCGAGGCTGATACCGCGTCGATACCCATCGATACTTGTCGATACCAGTTGATCTTTCGCTGTATTTTTCGAGACGTTGATATTTAGGCCGCGGATCTTCGTGCGAAATAAACACGATCCGCATCGATCGAATGGGTTAGAATCACGATGGCGTAACTCCTTTTTTGTGATTTGTGTATTGATACTAAACCTACCGAGCACTGAAAGCGAAGATTGTGTGTTGCTCTGTAAGAATAAGACTGAATTTATTTAGACGTTCCAGAATTTTTATTAGAACAAATATACCTGGATTAAGAAATTTATTCAATAATTTCCTATGGTAGAGTCTTTATAATTCTAGCAATTTTGAAAT
This sequence comes from Megalopta genalis, assembly GCF_051020955.1. Classification (NCBI taxonomy): domain Eukaryota; kingdom Metazoa; phylum Arthropoda; class Insecta; order Hymenoptera; family Halictidae; genus Megalopta; species Megalopta genalis. Next base: position 29,656,854 of record NC_135016.1, read on the forward strand.
ACAAAATGTGAGACTGGTCATTTTGACCGGCTTGGTAGGTTTAGTATTAAAATGTAATCTACACATGTCAATATATTCAAAAGATAAGTAAAATAAATGATAAAATTACTATAAATTAGCCTAGCTCTAAACAATCTTAACTGATTGTCTTAATTGTTTACTAACGCGTGTATTGTTTATAGTTATTTTATAGTATTGTTTATATACATGTTATATATATAATAACACTTATTGTTTTTTCACAGTGAGAAAAATGTGACTTGCGCCATTATCATTCTAACCCACTCAATGCAAGAAATGGAAACCACATAGAGTGTTATTCTCTTCTTCGATCATTTCAATCGATCGAAAATGATTCGGAATTTTTAATTCCATTCAATCTCCTCACCATTTTCAATTGTACATGCTTCATTTGATTACAAATACGTAAAATCCGCAATCCACTGGTCCCTAACCAATGGAACAATAGAACAATGGAATAATAGAGAAATAATGTGACGACTTTAGTTTGCTTATTTTTCAAAGTCTCTCCGATCGAACTGACTGGATTGGTGGGAGAGTTGACAGATTTCGATCCAATACTGAATTGTATAAAAAAGAAAAAACGGTACAAACAGAATCGATACAGTAATTTCTCCCAGAAATGTTCGGAGGTCGGAACTGAAACCGATCTGAGAATACTATATCGCGATTCGTCGGGTCTCGCTGCTCGTTTCTGTGAAAACTTGGAGCAAAAATGCAACGGCCAGCGCGCCGGTGTACATTAATACGAGTACATGGTAACGCTAGAATAAAAATGATGACCGAACTTTTTTACTTCCAATTTCTTGCCACGATTCGGAAGCAATTCGGTGGCCACGTGTCACGATTCGACGGTCACGTATTTAGTACAGTAAATTCTCCCTAATTCGCGCTCAGATTGTGCACGAAAATGGACAACTTAGGAAGAGGAGACACGATTATTCGAGTCTTGCGTCTCAATTTTTATAGCCACCGGTTGTCAACAACTACATACATGAAACGAGTCGCAAGGCTCGAATAATCGTATCTCCTCTTCCCAAATTGTCCATCTTTGCGTACAAGCTGAACATCGATTAGGGAGAATTTACTGTACTAGGTACGTGACCGTCGAATCGTGACACGTGGCCACCGAATCGCCTCCGAATCGTGGCAAGAAATTAGAAGTAAAAAGTTAGGTCACCATTTTTATTCTAGCATTACCGTGTACTCGTATTAATGTACACCGGCGCGCTGGCCGCTGCATTTTTGCTCCGAGTTTCTACAAAAACGAACCGATATGGATCGATATGGAATCGATCGAATATCATCGATAACATCGGTGTCGATTCCATCGCTATTCTCAGGCGGCACTTGATGATACTGACGCTGAGGGCCTACGTCTACGAGGTCCCGAAGTCCACCATGCAGAAGCACAAAGAGGCGACTGCCAAGACGGAGCCGGTGTTGCTCGCGGAGGACGCACCGGCGATCGCCGAACCCGAAGAGGGCCCGCCGTGGGAGGAGGAGTGCTACACGGTGCAGATATTCCAGGTGACGCATCTCTGCTGCCAGATCCACAACCTGAGGCTGCTCCAGCGAATGGCTCCGAAGCCGGCGCAACGGCTGGTGAAGATGAAGACGATCGACGACTGTCCCTTCGATCCTCTGGACACGAGAGACGCCTGCATGATCGAGCAGGAGGAGGGCGACATCAGAGACGCGATCGAGAAGCCCACTTGGCTGAAGCTGTACAAGATCACCTGGGCCAAGTGCACGCCGGTCGCCCAGAAGAAGAAGAGCAAGGACACCGGCAACGGGAAGATGCGATGGCACCAGTACGTCGTCGAGGAGTCGAACAAGCTGTTCTCCCTCTGGGGAGAGCTGCACATCACCGACGGGATGTTCGACAGGGAGAATCGCGGCATGCAGACCTACGCTTGCTACGTGGTATGCGCCGGCATGACCAGAATCATGGCTCCCGAATATTGGAGCTCGAAGACCCTCGACGTGATCGCGATGTGCGGCGACCGCTACTACACGCACAGCAAGCTCGAGGCCCAGTTCAAGGCTACCAAGAACGAGTACAGCCACGTGAACTGCTGGAACAGGTACCTGACCAGCCATTTCACCATCGGCGAGACCATGTTCGAGGCGAACGTGTTGCCAGCCATCTGCGGCAGGCTCTACTCCAAGTCGTGCAGGTACGTGAAAAAAGAGCGAGATCGCTAAGAGCGAAGTCGGAACGAACGGAACTGCGAAAGTTCGATTCAGAGGGTTAAGAGAAAACCGAGAGAACATCGACGGTACGGTGGAGTGGGTGATCCTACGTGGAAAAACGAACCGAAAATAAAAAATAAAATTTTGTCGGTCGAGCGTTTCGTTACCGAGATAATCGACTTCGAATATTCGGCGAGTACGCGTTCGACAACGAAGCCACGAATGAAAAAATGTTAATTCTTATTTTCGATTTGTCTTCTTTATGTGGAATCACCCTCTCCTCGGTTGTACCATCGATGCTGGGACACCCTGTATATCTGCTTATTATATGCCTAATATATGTTATGCAGGTTGTCCCAAAAATGTCTCGCAATCCGAAAGTGGCGGGTTTCTCAGTTCGTTTGGAGCAACTTTTTCCTTTACAAAAAGTTTCTCCGAGGCACCGTTAACGAGTTATTAACGAAAAACAGTGACCAATAAGAATCGAGTACGGCTGACGCGAGGTGGCCGAGCCAACGGCGTCAGCGGTCGAGCGGTCGAATCCCAGCTCAGCTGACGCGAGGCGGCCGAGCCAACTTCGTGCGCTGATTGACTGGGCCGCCTCGCGCCAGCCGTACTCGATTCTTATTGGTCACTGTTTTTCGTTGATAACTCGTTACCTCGGAGAAAATTTTTGTAAAGGAAGAAGTTGCTTCAAATGATCCGAGGAACCCGCCATTTCCGGATTGCGAGACATTTTTGGGACACCCTGTAAATCAATTCTTTACCGTGCCGTAATCGATTCACAGATACCTCTGGCAGACGCTCGAGCAGATGTTCCTCAAATACAAATTCGGCATCCTGACTTGCGAGAGCTCTTGTCTCGGCATCTTCAAGTTCTGCGGCTCTTACTACGTTTGCGACGTGAATTCCGTCGGCCCACCGTTGTTCTCTTACGGAGAGGGCGCCGTGTACTTGCTCCGGGCTACGTATTTCTACAAGTTCATCACCGTGCTGGTGCTCACCGTCGGATCGCCCGAGTGCAGCCAGTTCGCCGTCAATCCCATCGAGATACTGAAGGTGATCGAGGTCGGCCCGACCACGCTGCCGATCGGCAGGCCGGAGAAGAAGAGGGACAAGAGGATCGCCAAGATCGAGTGTCCCTTCGACGAAGAGAAGAAGAAGCAGATGAGAAAGTGGAAGACCCGAAGACAGGAGACTGCGAAGACCATCGATAAGATGTGCTGCAAGGGGGGTGCTGACTGAGTCGTCGCCGGTGTCGCAAATTTTACAATCGGCTCGCTGGAATCTTTTGTGTCGGTGGACTGCGGATTTTTTGCTTTTACGGCGAAGATCACCGGGTGAAACGCGAGACCGTAAAATTGGCAGAAGAACTTCGGTATTTCCGTCGATTGTTTCCGATTTGTCGAGATTATTGCCGCGTTGTTAGTCCGCATAAAGATCCGTGCAGCCTCCTCGATGTTTCGCAAATTTTGAATCTCTTGTAACTGTGAATTATTGTAAGCACGAAGCACGGTAGAATCTCGATTATCCGGACCAGTCTTGGAGACTTAAATGTTCGGATAATGGAACAATTACTGACATTTTTATCGTGCTGTATAATTACTGGACTCGTAGATTTTATGCATTTATTATAACACTGTTACATTTATATCGGTAATGAATCTAGCAATTTGATTATATTATTTGTAACTCGTTAAAATTATTCAAGACGATGCATAAATCGATGCACAAAAGTTTTATTTTACACAAAGATCCGCATAAAGATCCTGCATCTTAGATCGAACTGTTTGTTACTTGGAACGCATCGGAATAATTAACAAGTCAAACATTGGTGATCCGGATAATCGAGTTTCTACCGTATTCCCCGTTGTCCAAATATGTTTATCAGTACATATCATATATTATATCAGTCTAAGGCAACCCGTATGCAAAATGATTCACCGTAGAAGCGAATAAAATTATAATCTAGCATTTTAAGTAAGCAACTATTTCAATATTCGAACAGTCGTGTCACTCTACTTGGTCCGGATAATCGAGGTCCTTTGTTGAATTTTCACAGAAACATCGAGTTTCCAGTTACGAAGATAAGACAGCATGGTTTAAGGGCTGTTCGCACTTTCGGCAGCTACGAAACGGTAGAAAAACAACGATCTTCTTATTGAAGGACTTTATTAGGAAGAGTTGTGTAATATTCCATGTACGGAAGTTCCCCGGTTAATCGAGCTTTGTGCCGACAGTCGGAGAAAATGCATGTAACAGAGGGAGAACTGCCATTTAATGCATTATTCTCCAGTTTCACGAAAAATGTGCACATTAAACGTTTCGCGAAAAAATCGTAAAAGGCGCGTCCCTTCCCGAAGGACGTTCACAATTATACCTGTCGCAAGCGATGCCGAACAGCGGCCGTCCATAACTGTGCCGTGTGCGTTTCAATTAAACTACGAAATATTTATGTTTTTATAGCGCATATCAAATATTCGACTGCGACCTATAGCGCAGAGAATAAAGCTCGACTATTCCTTGAAAACCTTTTTACGGAAACGCGAAATTGCGCCAAGTTCCGCGCGGACTGTTTATTAAAAAAAAAAAGGTTTAATGGTTTCCGACTGAAAAACAATTTAATCAATTGTATAGTCAATTTTCGGCGTTGCGACGGCGATTGTATTTCCATGTAATAAAACACGACTGACTTTTGCTGAAAAAATAAGGTAGTTTCCAACGTGTTAACGAAATTGCAAGTTTTTGTTTTTCATTTGGAAACGTCAAGAGGGTGGCCCGTGCTATCGCAATTTATCTCGCAACCATCTTTTCAACGAGATTTCGGTGAGATCGATCGCATCTTAAGTAGACAAATTTTGAAATGCTCTTCGAGATATGTAATTCTCGATGTAGAAAGATTCATGTTCGTTTATTAAAGTAACGATCAGACATTTATTCCGATTCTGGACGAATGCTATCGTATTATTTGCCGCAAGTAATAACAAATATATCGAATAAATCATTCATAAATGTATCTTTACAACGCGAATAAACATAAATTAATCCTTTGCACCCACGTGTCGCCGATACTAAATCGTTAAATCGTTGATGCTGCAAGGTGATCGAATAAAATACATAAATGAAAACAGAAAATCTTTTATTTATTAGTTCTTATAAAATTTCACAGCAGCATAATGATTTCGATATCAATCTAATCTTTGGTATATTATAATAACGTATAATAATATACATAGTAATAAATAATGAAGACGAGTAAAACATATCGATATATAAATATCGGAGAAAGCTTCGGAGCGCAAAGGGTTAAAAAATGAGCGCGACCCGTCGTTTCTGCGGGTTCCCTAAACCCAGCGTTAAACAGAGTCTTGCAGTATTTGAGAAAAACTATTCGCGAAGGTGACGTTTTTTCGGTCCCTTAACCGAGCGGAACGTTCTACTAAGTGAAAAGTTTTGGAAAAAATGTGTTCGCGAATCCCCCCGGCTGATCGAAAACTCCGAGGAAGAGGTCCGACGAGCAAACAGTTTGAAATAGGGTCCGGCTGCCGCGGCGAAAGTTGGCGACTTTGAATAATTGAGGGGAAAAAACGCGCTCTCTCTTTCTCTCCTTCTTGGAAATAAAAGAAGCCGCGTTTAAGTCGATCGTATTTAGGTCTCAGTGCAGCGACGGCGGCGCGGAATCTATTAAACTTGCACACCGCCGAGAACACCGTCTTAGTTGCTAGTTCGCCTTCGGGATTTATGTACTTACCAGAACTTGCGCCGGAAACTCGGCGAACTTGCGGTGTCCATGAGTTACCGGTACTCAAGCCAGGCGCTCTTTCACCCCTATCGCACAATACTAATAATATAATCGTCGAGGCACGTGGAACTAAGTTCCGGCCACCGCGACGCCAGTCTGCCGAGGGATTTTAATCACTGATCCATTCTGCAACGAGATTACATTCGGTGTACCGGGTGGCCCGAGAGCCGTGCCGCGGGACTTTTTCAGCTCAAATATTTGCCGGGAACCGCTCGCAAGAAATCATTTCTTCCCGGTGATTAGTGCACATATTGGCACGGCGGGCAACTTTCAAATCGCTTTCGATTCTTTTTTTCTTTTTTTTTTTTATAGCTTCGATCTATAATAACGTCGTGTCCGATCAATCAGCGGATCGCGGATTTGATGCATTTGTGAGAAAAATGAGTGGATCAAATTTGAGACGGCGATACCATTGTATTATCATTCAACGGATTAAAATGATTAAGAAAAGAGACAAATGTTCATCGAGCTCCTGCATCTTGCAGTCAATGTAGAGAATGTTTATTTGCCATAAATAATAGGTTTTTTATGAATTTATGAGAAAAATAAATGTACTTGGGAGACGGTTGAAAGATTAAAAAAACATTCAACGACATCGATACGTTACGTTTAACGTCGATGTGAAAATTATTAAGATAAGAATGAAACTTTTTAAGTTACTCCTACCTTTCTGTAACAGATGCAGACAATTTTTATTTCGCGGAGATCCGTAGTCTACGCACAAAGATCCGCAGTCCACTGATTAGCAATCATGATTTCGATCGGTGTGTGTTCGAATTTTTCACTATTTAATTGAAATTAACGGGTCCTGCGAGGCCTTTAGGTCTTGTTCGAGGGAGCTTCTATAATTTCAAGTACATCGAGACTTGAGAAAAGGATACGTTTGCAAAAGATCAAAACGTTCTATCAATTCCTTTAACACATTCAGTGTGCCCACAATCGACCACTAAAATACCTACAAAATCAAAGAAATTTAATTAATCGAACCGAAACTAGAAAGTGAAAATTTATCATAGTGGATGATATTAGAACTCCTTCGCATCCGAAACATTCTAGTCAAATTCAGTTTGCTCGAATATATTACAATGAAAATGAATTTTCAATTGGTCAAAAATTAGTGTCACCCATATTTGACCGACGTGGCGCTGAACGTGTTAAAAAAGAAAAAATCATATATAGCGAAGACTCTAGATAAGATTATCCCTATAAACTGAAATAAGGTTCCATTTCTCGGTTAAGAAGATACAACAGCAAAAATGCTGTAAAATACGACCATGCGATAAATCTATATTTTCTTTATCTTACCAAAGATCGTCAATAAATTATAGTTATCTAAGCTGTGAAAGAAATGATACAAGGAAAATGATAACACTCTACGCGAACCAATAGATCAACCGATTGGATCATCAAGATCTAACGTAAAGATTGGAATACACAATTGGAAGAGGTTCATTGTTTCTGCTATCAGACGCATCGACAATACAGTAATGTCTCCCTAATTGACGCTCAGATTGGACACAAAAGTGGACAATTTGGGAAGAGGAGATAATATTTAACCTTGACATAACCTTGACAATTGAGCCGTTTATTTTGAAAGCGGCATAAGTCACTTTGTTTTTAAGTCGATATATTTAAGGGTTTGCGTTTTGACACGTTTCAAAATATGGATGCTAACTTTCGCGAAGATTTACTTGTATTTGTTATCTCAGGATACTGATATTTCTCTCAGTATAAATAATTTCGTATAAACATTAAAAAATCACCACTTTTCATTACGGTAAAGTGACTTATGCCACTTTCAAAATAAACGGCTCAATTGGTAACTATAAGAACGAATTGCAAGTTACTTCTCTTCCGAAATTGTCCATTTTTCTGTGCAATCTGAGCGACAATTAGGGAGACATATTACTGTAATTCGTGCACGTTGTTTAACCCCTTAACCTACGATTTAGATTCGAAGATGTTGGGCCGAAATTGTATACAAGCTCGCGCAGCGTTCGGGACGTTCGCACGACTTGTGTAACACGCCAATCCGGGCAATTGTAAAGTTCCGTTACATGTACCAGAATGCTTTGAAATATATCATACCGTTACAGATTACTAATTTTGTATTTTGGAGTTTTGTATAAATAAATATTTTGTAATACTTGTGTCTACCACAATTATTGCATCAGACTGTAATTGCGTATCAAATATTCCACGTAATATTTACATCTGGCCCGATCACCGTACGCGGGCTATGCCCGTAATATTTACTTCTGGCCCGATCATCGTACGCGGGCTATGCCCGTCATTGTAGGTCAAGGGGTTGATCTGTACGTACGAAATATTTCTACGATAATTCCGCCGTAGGCAGAAATACATTAGAACCGCATTTTTGTTTCAATAATTTATTTCACTGTCTATTTATACACATCGAACGTAAGCTATATGTACAAACGTATTTACACCCTAGTTTTCCATATTTACATGTCTGTGCCGTAAAAAGGGTGGAAACCTCCTCTTCGGATCCTCCGGACAGCCAGTGAAAAAAAAAGAATCTAACATCTACGTTCCGATTACGCTACTTCGAGGTCTGAACTGTCGGTGTCCTGTTCCGGTTGCTGTTGCTGTTGTTGTTGTTGCTGCCTGCTCAGTAGCATGTGGTCCGCGACCTTGACGGTGTTCACCGGCACGCTGTCGTCGGCACGCTGACGTTGCTCCAACTGCAGCTTCCGCATGTGTTCCTGCTCCTCTCGCTTCTGTTTACGCCATTTTGCGCGGCGGTTCTTGAACCAAACCTGAAATTGGAAAGAGTCGATCGTGAAGGGGGCCTGCCCGCTTAAAACCACCCACCCCTCGTTCTCGCTCAACGATAGGAAAACGATTTAGCCACGAATTAATGTAACATCTATAACAATACGATAAATTATTTGGAGTCGTATCGAAATTGTTATCTAAAAGAAAATGATCGAACTTCTTTTACATGCAGCCTCAGCGATTAAATATCGTAAATTCTCCCTGATTTTCCTACAGCTTGTAAACAAAAATGGACAATTTTGGAAGAGTTGATGCGATTATTCGAGCCTTGCATCTTGTTTTTATAATTGTTGACAATCGGAAACTATAAAAATGAGTCACACGAGGCTCGAACGATCGTATCTCTTCTTCCCAAATTGTCCATTTTTGCTTACAAGCTGAAGGAAAATTCGGGAGAATTTACTGTAGTCTATAAACCCCTTGCATCCTATGACAACGTGTCAGACTTGCGACGTAGATTTCATACATAACCTACTGGATATGAATTTTATATTATAAAAAATTAAAATTATATTATATGTATATAATCGAAATCAAATTTGATTCCTCGGACATTTTTATACATTTCTTCTAAATCGAAATAAATTAATAAATTTGATTCTTCGGTTATTAACATTCGGGGATAAATGTAGATGCAGACATATAAAAAAAACAATAACTGTATCGTTCTTTTAGGAAAATTATTCCGAATGAAGCAGCGTTGATTAGCACAGCTGCGAAAGAAATCATAGTGCAAAGGGGTTGATAGGATTCCATTGAGTAAAGTGTTAAGAAGAAAATGTACAAACGACAAAAAAAAACGAAGTTAATTCGATACAAAACGATTTGTGAAAGAAATTTGTGCAAAGATCCGCGAACTAGTGTATTTTTAGAATTTTATGGAAACATTGGTGATCTTCGTTCGGTTATGATTGTAATTTTTGAAAATAATCCGATTAATAATTAACGACTACAACTCGTTAGTTATCATAAATTATTACAGATTGGTCATCGCTCGTCAGTTATTATAACTGATTCGTAAGAATTTTGAATTCGTAACAATAATTTATAAATGATTATATGTAACTAACTAATTATAATCGTTATTCGATCGGATTACTTTTTGCCCAACTCCGCTAGAAGTGCCTAAAAATTAGCAGCCTAAAATATTCTCCGAAAAGCTGCCTTGAATCGTGAAAACAAACGGACTCTGCTTCGCATTTTTCAATCCTAGATTAATTTGCGAAAATCGTTGAAGAGTTGAGCACAGCCACGAATAAGAAATCTTCTCTTTCAACGAAGTGTTTTCAACGACATCTTGTCGTTTGGTATTGGAACCGACGCACGTCCGTGTACGAGTTTCTCGTTATTGCATCGCAAAATGATCAAGAGACCTCTATTTCTGTCAGAACGGACACGGCGCTTAATTGATAAGCCCGTTTTACCTGCGCGCTCTCGTATTCATCGCGCGGGGTCTCGTAACAAGGCGGAAGGGAGCCAGCGAAGATCAAACGGCTTCATCCCACATTCGAAATCATCATTCGTTCCTCACGCTTGTCCGACTCGATTTAAACGAACGCTGAAAATCAATACCTCCGTTGTTACCTTCGGCGTTTCGGATATTCCGCTGATCTCCCGTCTAATTACTTAAGAGTCCCCGCTCGCGCTTCTAAACCTTCCATTTCCTATCATTGAAATTGCAAATAGCATCGCCAATTCCTAATAAATTGGGACCTAATGTATTACGCCTCGACAATTCTGTGGCTGCAAGGAAGAACGCGGCAAATCATCGTGTTCTAACTTCCGAGATATTATCGCTCGAAGTTTCGATCACCATTGCTAATTCAGTTGTGTTTCAAAATGCATAATTTTTCTCGGTCTATAGAATCTGTTTTCACGATTCTCCAATAAATGCGGAAGTCCTATATGCTACAATTCGATTAACGTATCAACACAAATTTTTTTGAAATTCCCACTTCCTAATAGCCACAGATTTATGAGATCACCATTGAAATTTGATCTGCTAATGCGAATTTCTAAATCGAGCCTCGGCAAGTACAATTTGTCTTCTCGATATTGCTGCAACGATCTTTCGATTCATTTTATCGTCAGATCCCACCCCCTCTCCCTCCCCAACCCCGTGACATGCTTCTGTTAAATGTTTTTAATATTCCATGTTGACATTTACATATTGCCCGCTTCCCGGAGCTACCGCCGTTCTCCCAGAATTCCGTTCGAACCGTTTGTTTTCTTTCTCCGTTTTTCCTTTTCTCTGCAAACACTCTGCGATCCCAGTAATCGGTTATGGTCACTCAGTTCGAACCAGCTGGCAATCGATTAATTGAGATCGAATTACATGAGACTCGTCTAGCAAGCAAATTATACCGTGAAAATAGAAAAATGAAAGAAAATAGGAATAATAGGAATATTGTAGTTACTTCGATGTTAACAACAATCTAGGCGAATACAAAACCGGAAATGTCAATACAGTAATTTCAACTGTTAATGCAACGATACAGTGTAAACACAATTCGCGTGTTAATTATTATATCGAGCACCGCAATTAAACGAAATTTATTATAGTATATTATATTTAACCTGTTGGTTAAATGGCCTATGGCTAAATTGTTCGTATAATTTTATGCTTTCGCGGTGAGAAAAACGTTGTTCGTATTATTAATTATTTGTGAATTAATTATTTGTCATTTATTTGTCAATAAATTTTTAGTAAAAAGATCATCGAATACAAGAGTGTTTCACATTAACATAATAAATTTGTACGATCAGTTTACGCGTGCGTTCGTTAATGAAATGAATTTACATTCGTCATGAAAGTAAATATCTTTACGTTAGTCAATGTAAAATGTTCATTACGATAATGAATTTTTCACGTAACGCGTGAATTAGTTTATTGAAAACACGAAAATGATCATCAATTTTTTGACGAGCAAACGTAACGGAACAATTTCGTTGGAAACATGAATTAACGAACCGTTTATCAGTTCAACGTTTGCAACGCGATTGCCTTAACGAAAAAACTTTCATGCGGTCCATTCGATATATTAATCGAAATACATTAATACGATGTATGATAATTATGATGTCATGATAATTATCAAAATATCGTCGTATTATCAAATGTCCACGTACACATGAATATTTAACGTATTCTCTCGTACCAGGTCAGGCATGTTTTAAAATTGTTGCATCGCTTTACGAAAATTGATATAACATATAAAATATCAGACAGTTAAATTAAATTATAAGATATGTCGTTTCATACAAAAAAGATTTTATTTGGATTCAATTACATGAAATAAATTTTACCATTGGATTTTTTATTTTCAAGAAAACACGTACACCAGAAAGCTGACCCATTTTTTTTTAAAAGAAGAAATATATTCTAATGTTCTAATTAATTGTTTTTAGAATTTAAAAGAAGAAATACAAAATAAAGAGAATATATAGGTGTTTCTAAAAAAAAAAGAAACACCGAAACAATACATATATGTATTACGTTTCTTTCAATTTTTAAAGCACGTTAAAACACGTGAAAAATCATAATCGACAAAAAAAAGGGATTCTTATTTCAGAAAAGAAAAAAAAGAAGAAAAATTTGTACTATTAAGTTTTTTTTATCAAGTTTCGATTATTTCTAGTTCCCCGGCGTTTCACGAGCGGTCAAGAAAATGACTATTTTTAGTCATCCGAACGATAACGTGTTAACGGCAACACTAACGAATATAATTTCGTGTAGACCGGCGACCTGGGACATTTCCTTTAATCGTGTCCGAACGTTTGTTCTATCCGAACACCTGTCGTCCGTGTTTCTGGCATTCTATCGATGCAATCACGGGGGATAGAGTCCGCAAACAGTCGTCGTGCTTCTTTCCAAACACGCGGACGAAGTGCTTTAGGCCCGAGAGAGCCCGTTTCCTTTCCCGGCCTTTTCCTTCGTTTCCCGGTCTCTCTCCTCCGGCCCCGTCTGGAAAAGTCGCCTTTCTACTAATTCTGTACAAACACCGAAACTCTTGCTCTCGCCGCGGCAGGTGTACGGCAGGTATATGTTGTTTCAAAGTCTTTAAAGGCTCTCGGGACCCGGAGATTTTTTCCTTTGCCGGGGCCGACCACGCGGGTGGTCCGCGATAAGTGTGAATGACTTTGGGATTGCTCGATTGTTTGGGCAAATTACACGCCGCCGACGCCGCCGCCGAACGACGCGAGTTTATATCGCGCCGACCATATTAGTGTTTGCCCCGGGATCACGATCACGTTGTGCAAACGGAACTCGTTATCGAGGCGAACGAAACAATTCAGCCGTCTCAGACTGTATGTATAATATACGTCGTTCATTGCGGTTGTTCATTAACACGTTGAATGCTACGACGGTTTTACAGATATTTATATCATTTTTCTCATAAATATCTATTAATCATTTTCGCCTGTATACGCGAACGCGCAACGAGCGATCACGAAACGCTCATCTTATTTTTCTTTGAAATCGTTATAATTCGCTCGTTTTTCGCTCGCCCCCAATCATTTACACGCACGAAAACACCGCCGACGAAACCCACGCCGGCCTCTGAACATTTCTAAAATTTCAATCTTCGATAATTAAATTGACCAAAACGTTTACGCGGACGCGACGCCGACAACCTTTCGAAATTTAATTCGATTGCCAATGTACTTTTAATTATTGTTCCGCGCGCTCCGACAACCCCCACCCTCTCGTCGCACGCATACGTCCGACGATCAGAATTCACTGTAAACAAAATAACAAGCGATCGATCGTTTTACAGAAACGATTCTTCGAGCGAATACAAATTTGATTCTAATTCTCCTGTAATTCTAACTTCGATAACGTTGAAAAATGACAATTTGCGATCAATTCCGCGCTTTACTTGTTGGCTACATTAACGCATTGTACGCGGAATATGTATTAATACCTTTCTAAAAATTTACTTTAATAAATTTAGTTATATGTATATTTGAAGGAGACCCCTTCGAAATCCTAAAAATCCTCGTTTAGATACCTGTTATCGAACCTGTTAGAATTGAAAAATATTAAATATTCTTTAAAAAGTGAATGTTTTCAAACTTCACTGGTTTTCTCTCGCTAGACGTTTAACACGTTGAATGCCACGCCGGTTTTACAGAAATTGTCCGTGGCGCCACGATGAATTTTCTTTCATGTGATACATATAATGTTGAAATATTATCTGCAATAGATAAGTTACAGTGTATAACCATGTTTGACGTGTCAATTACGACAGGGGTCACTGTTCGAATCGACGATGGTAATAATACAAAATTTTAGATATTGACATTTGTTTGAAATTATATATATTTTTATCAATTTGGGCGCGCCGGTCACCGGTGGCCCCCATGACGTCACCGCCAAGTTAAATGCCGGTCACCGGTGACCCCCGTGGCATTCAATGTGTTAAATTACAGTGGCCGAAATAATGCCAGAGAAACGCGCAACACGTAATACGGCACAACGTGCCATACAAACAAATACAACTGTACATTGTGCTGGATAAGTCAGAATTTTCTTGGGACATTTCGAGTTCAACAGAAATTTTCAATGTTTAAACAATGTTCGTATTATATTCTCTCTATCTCTTACTTATTTGCCAACGTTCCAGCGTGAACGTAACAAAAAATATCATCGCCTTGCCACCTCATTGCTATTAGAAGTTCTTTGATTTTTACACAACCTCGTCAGTTTACCCTATTTTGTGCAGCAAAGGATATTCGAGGTCGCAAAAAACATTGTAAGAGCAACTAAATATTAGATTTCCTTTATTATTGAATTTATTTCTAATTGCATTTATGGCAATATTTTAAATGCAGATGCAATAATATTAAGCGATAGTATTCATTTCAAAATTTGTCCACAAAATTTCCAAATTTTTCTGATGTCAATGTAATAACTGTATTAAGAAAAATTGTATTATTTAAATAATTATGTGATTCGCTACATACATTGGAACTAATCGTGCTAATAACGAAGCACAGAAATGTTACGTAAAACACGCTTTTATACGTCGCAAAAGTAAGATGAATCTATCATTATTTCGGCCAATGTATGAGCCAGAGAGTGAGCATTATTCGAATCGTTTCGAATCAATATTTATAAAAATTAAATTGTACATCATTTTCTAAGTGTAATGCTAATGTTCCGAAGAAGAATAGCAACGATCTCTGATTTTTTATGGAACATAATTTTAACATGTCCAGAAATCGTTGCTCCAATTCAATACCGAGACATGTCTAAACAATGAAGTTTAATCATTTGGTTTTCGAAAATCATGAAATATTATGCTCACTAAATTTTGTACCAATGTATATCGAGAAAAATAACATAACTAATAAATAAATATGGTAAACAAAATTATACATTTAAATTATTTAGTATCGCATTATCCAGATACATACTATTTCGTATGAAATAGTAGTAGAACATCTCCAAATCACGTTTCTTTTTTAACACTAAACCTACCGCGGTCAAAGTGACCGCTTTCTTATTTTGCAATTCTGCAAAGTTCCGAGACTCTTTCGTCGAAAACGCTTGAACAAGTTATATTATTGGAGCAAGTTTTATAATAATAACTCTACAAATTCTAAGTAAATTCGGTCTTCTCACTTTTGTGAAGCAGTACCTGCCAGTTAGTATTACTGCTTGGTAGATTTAGTGTTAAATGTTTTCTCGCGGCATTGAAGTAGAACAGCGACATGCTCGCAGTTCGCACAGTCGCGGTAATTACAATTTATGCAAGAGATCGCAGTTCACGGACGCACTGTCGCATTACCTGATTACAGAAGCACGACATCCGCTCGATATGTCTAACGATTTCACAGTGCTTCGCAATAAATTATCTGCGACGATTGAATCGCAAGACAGCCGTGAATTAAAGTGTCAACAAGTTAATTCTCTTTCCAGAAATTGCTCCGACCATTCGGTGGACCATTTTTCGAAGACCACCCGGTACAATCGACAAGAAATTCACGATGGAGTCCTCGATCCACAAAAGGGCATCTGCTGCCGAAACGAATAGGAGAAACTGAAACTGAGCATCGTACTCCTGGCAATCCCTTTAAACGGGACTAGGACACTGCTTCAGAAAAGGATCTTTCCGGCGATCCAGTCTCAATGACACCGCCCTAAGTCTATCCGAGCATTCTTGCGGCAACCACGCCGCAAACTCGAAGTAGTCTCTCGAAGCTTCTGTTCGTGGATTTAGGCTCCTCGAGGAGACGAACAAAAGTCTTCTGACTGCAATTACCAGAGATCTTCATGCGAAATAAAGCTGTTCTTTGCCCTTTGTAACGAGCGCAAGTCGAATCTTCTATTCTATAGTACTTTTAGACAGTTTGATTTGCTTAAGTTTTGTTTAATATTTCGTCCGTTTCAGAGTTCGCCGTTATTCGAATCGTTTCGAATGAATATCTATCTGAGATAATTGTCCGGACGAATTACTTTTGGTCGAATATTTGATTCGAATAATTTAATATTCGTCATTAATTATTCTATCTATTTGTTCGAATGATTCGGAAAACTTCATTATTCGAATAATTCGAAAAAGTAATATTTATATAAGAATTCATAAGAACATAAAACGCTTTATATTCTATCATTCTTCTTATTATTTATCTTATTTCTTGTCGTTATTATTATTATTTTCCATACGAATTCCTGCACAAATAAATTCCTATTCGAATAAAATCCGATTCGAACGAATACTTGTTCGAATAATATTTCATTCGGATTAATTTGTATCTACATAAATTGTCATTCGATCGAATGTTTATTCGACAGCGTCGAATACAATTTTCTTCGTTAAGTCTTTATCTTTTATCCGTAATCCGAATGAAATTTTGTCCAAACTCCGGTCCATTCTAAATGTCTTCTATCCACCGTGCAAACATCGTACGACCGCTTTTATCGTAAACGCATAAAATTCGTACGTCGAGCGTTTTCTTTTCAACGACGATTTTCATCGCGAGTTCGGTGAAGCGCTGTTTCCAACGAGGTTGGTACAACGCGCGACCGAATTGTACATGTACATTACACCGGCAGATACGTGAAACGCAACAACAACAACGTAGCAAACGCGAATAAAAACCGCAACGTCGCCGTCTTTTTTTCCGGCGTAGACAAAACCGCGAAGAACATAAATTGTCTATTAATACCTTGTTTGGCGAATTTAATTTTTCTCGGGGGTACGAATCTCCGTAAATATATTCCCTGTCTATGTATGAAAAATGAATTCCAGAAGCTGTTTTGTAGCTGCCGCGTGGAATCGCGCGGTTGATAAAGAAAATACGAAAAACATTTTCTGCGTTTCATCGGGGGAATAAAAACGGTGCGATAAGAACTCGCTGGAATAACGCTGGAAACAACTCGGACAGAGTGGTTCGAATTATACGTGTCAGCTACTTTTCCCATTCCACGATTGTTCTCGGCCGTCGTACGTCAAAATCAACCTTGAAATCGGAAAGAAATGGCACGATTTCGCGTTACGACGAGTATACTCGTCAAAGACTGGTTAACCGGTTAGCTGTGTTCGGCGAGTATACTCGTCACGGAGAAATGGCAATATTTTGTGACACGACGAGTATACTCGTCGTGCGTAAGAAGTAGCGACCGTTGGTTATTTAAATTGTAATTTTAAGGAAAACAAAATCATATTCTCAAATTTCAAGATGTTCAGAATATTTTTAGGCCAATCCCGCACGAAGTTGTTTACATTGTTATAAAAATAAAATTAGAAAAGAATCACGATATTGGTGTTCGACGTGCAAAGTGCCATTATATATTGTTCCTTGCTTTGCTAAGTACCACTCTCTCTACAGCAGCAATTTGAATTTTTATCTTTTATAAGTATTCTATTATCCCTGGGTTTTTTGTTTATCATGTATATGGTATATGTTAACGTCGAGCGAATAAGTAAATATTAGTAATAAAATTATTAATTTTATCAAATAAAACCGTCTTTTCGACTCGATATTTCAACAGCGACACTTACATCGTGTTCGACGAGTATACTCGTCGCCGCTCGATTCTCGCGACACATATAGGTGCGCGCTCTGAAATCGAGGCGCCACAGTTAAAACTGGTTAATTCTGTTTCTCGGTGAAATTCGAGCAGTCGAGATATTTCACGTTCACCGAGGTTTTCTTCGGTAAACACACGGTTCCGTCTCGGCGCGGCGGCCGCGCTCGGCTCGATCGCGTCGCGTTATTCTGACATTACAAACATGTCCGGCGGGTTAATCGGCGGCGTACGCAAAAACGAGTTGCCTCGATTAAACGTGAAGTAGCTCGTGACGAATTAATGATTACACGCGGCCGCGGACCTTTACACCGTTAAACGACCGTGCCACGAGTTCTACGGGAACCGGGGCGTCGTCGCACGTGCGCGATGTTAATGCATGCGTGCCACCCGATCATATGTATAGTCGAAGCAAACACATTACCGGGGAAAAGCTTTTAATCTAGCATGCAACTCGTTGGCCCAAGTCGAGCGACGCTCGATAAATACTGGCCACAAATAATTTTAATGACCCTCATGAAAGAATTATGACAACCGGGCACGGTCAGCCTCTCCGCTCGGACGCTCCGCGCGAACGGTGAAAACACGCGTTTTGTCATCGGCACGGAGTCTATGGCCGAGTATATCCGAATGGTCAATGTTTGACGACCGGAAACCTAATATTCTTCCAGGCTCGAGTAATTTGTCAAGTTTAGGCTACCGGTGAGAAGCCGGCTCCGTGAAATTCTTCGAATGGTCTCCATAGTAACGAATAAGTTACGATCGGCGGTGGTTATCGGCGAATCGAATTCTATTCGAATTATTTTGAAACGTGATATAACAACTGTTCGCGAGACCTTGGAGTCGCCACTCGACTACAGACGGTTAATAAGCATGGTAACACTCTTTGTTTCTAACAATGAAGAAAATGCGGCTTACACCGCTATGATACCGACCCGCTCGTTTATAGGAAATTCATTCGATATTTCATTGGACATATTCGCTGCCCGAATTCTTCAATACCAAGATACGTCTAAATAACGAAGTTTAAAGATAGACGCATTCGAAGCTTTATTTTCGGAATGATAATTCCCGATAATAATTTGGTCTTCGAGAACAATGAAATATTACTTTCGTTAAATTTTGTACTAACGTATATTGAAAAAAATAAAATGAAATAGATATACGCGTGAATAAATATGATAGAAAAAAACGAATCTGTATAAATGTAAATCCTTTAATACCTGAACATTTCTCCAGATACACGCGAGAAACGTAGAAATGAAACTTATTCGGATAATACTACATTTGGTATGAAATAGTAGAATATCGGCAAATGTATATTGAAAAAGATAAAATAAAATAAATATACACGTAAATAAATATAATAAAAAAACGAATCCGTACAAATGTAAATCCTTTAATACCTGAACATTTCTCCAGATACACGCGAGAAACGTAGAAATGAAACTATTTCGGATAATACTACATTTGATACGAGATAGTAGGATATCTGCAAATTACGTTATTAGAACTGCGACATATTACGATAAATCTCGTGAAAAATTTGAATAAATCTGTTACTTTTACGAGGTAAAATAATAATAATAACCTAGACCTAGTGCAGAAGAAGATATTGGAATCTCGTAATACGAAACGTCGAATTTCTTGTTAGTCGGATATATCGATCGATCATCCTCGTCTTTCAGGAAATGATCGGCCGCAAGAGAAATTGTGTTTGCCGAGGCCACGAAACAGACCGAAACGGTTTCTAAAGTAGGAAAAAGTAATCTCGGCTCTTATGTATGATCTCTCTCCTTCGACCTTACCTCGATCCTCTCCTCTTTGAGATCGACCTGCTGCGCAAGCTGCTCCCTCAGGATCACGTCCGGATAGTGAGTCTTATCGAAGGTGGCTTCCAGTTGCTCCAATTGTTCCTCGGTGAATATTGTTCTATGGCGACGTTTCCTCTTCGCCATGGGCCCGACGGCGGCCGCGTTCGGATTTATTTGATAAGGATGAGCCGCGTGGTAGAAAGCCGGCTGTCCGTGCAGCGAAACGCCGGCGGCCGCCATTGCTGCCACGTATCCGCCGGAATACAAGCTCGGATACGCGGCGGCTGAACAAATAACAGAAATGTTAATAACATCGGATCAGAATCCTCCTTTGCTTAGCATCGCTTTCGGTAAAAAGAAAACTATCCCCCGACTAAATCCACTTTACCCGCTTTTTGAACACCGCGCTAGGTGTCGGGCTCGTTAAAAATGAACGAGCTGTTCACACCCTCGCCACCGTCATTCAATCCCGCGTGCTTATGCGCGCGAATTAGCCGGCATCCGTGACTATTTACTCCCGTTTCGCTTCTTCCGCGTTTCGTTGGCGGAGATCGTGGATTTTACGCGTTCGCGACGAAGACGGATCTCGGCGGAGCGCGGAGACTGTTTTAATTCTGCAGATCGCTACGCCTATTTTGGACTTACCGATTTTCATTTAATTTTTCTCTGTGCCATAATCAACGTAGACAATTCTTATTTTACTTTCGTTTTAGTAAAATCTGTGAAAATACTTTCAAGCGATATCGTTCTTTTTTCTTTTTGAGGCAAAATTCGATTATTTCGAGCGAGAAGGCTGAATCGTCGTCGCAGGAACCATCGAAAAGGAAAGAGAGGCGAAAGAGTAGAGCGTGAATTTATTTATTGTAATTGAAAACTGTTTCTGTTTTTTTTCTTTTCAATTTAGCGTTCGAGGTGTCGTCAACTCTCTTAGAACGTGAAAGACCGCAAGAAGTTTTTATATAAGTTCGTATATAAATTAAATTGAAAATCCAAGCACGGTCCGCGTCTGGAAGATCAGACTGGAAGAACTGTTCGAGTTGTTTCGAGCACCGTTCGAGGAGAAAACTGGAACGAAGCGGGAATATCGGTCGACGGGATGTCGAAATTGTAATATCGTTTAGCATGTTGCGACGCCGTTGCGAATAAGGGGGGCGAAAAACACGAGCCGGCCTCGCGGGGGATATTTTGGTTTAAAATCTCGAAGAAAGCTGCTTAGACGCGACGTCGCCGCGTAAAAATGCGCGAAGGGCGTGTTTGTGCTTTCAACCGGGTCTCGCTCGGTCTCTTTCCCGCGGGCTTGCATATTTTCCCGTTCCTCGTTTTTCATCTTCCTTGCGCGGGATTGCAAGGAGCTAAATCGTTCGCGCGTGATGGAAACGGATTGTGGATTTCTGGCCCGCACATCCCCAATCTGCGCCCGTGTGCACCGTCTCTTTCTCCCTCCCTCCTTTCTCCTTCGCTCTGCTCTCTCCATCGCGCGAGTGGAATACTTAAAGCCCTCGGGGGCATAAAGGAAATTTCGTTGCCAGAACGCGTCGGGCCCTCCGAGGATTTATGCCGTCTTTCATTTTTCCGCTACGAGGCCTCGAAGGACTCGAAACCGCCGCGCACGAAAATTGTCACCGTCGTCGTCGTCGTCGTCGTCGTCGCGAGTCGCGGCCAGCCGATGTTTCGTTCGAGAATGTGCGCGACAAAGCCGCGGAAGTCGCTTTTCTCCGTTTTACTCCGTTCCGCTAATCGCTTTGTTCGCCAAACGGGAAACGAGACGTTCTCTCGCTACGGCGAACCTCTGCGTTTCGATAGAAAATCTATCGTCTTCGCCGATTCTGTTCAATTTCGTTCTTATTTGTTCGACGATTTCAAATTCATTCTTTCGAAATTTCACGTTAATTTACACGTCAGCATACGATCGCGAAGAAGCGGAATTTTGAAGGAATTAATAGACTTGGACTAAGAGCCGGTACCGAAGATCGGGATTACGATGATTAAAATATTAAGATGAGTTCTCGAGCGTTCGCACGCGACGATTAAACTGCGAATTTTTCTGTGCAATCTGCGCCTGCCGCGCGATTAACTAAACGTCTTCCTTTTGGTTTATTTAAACACGTTCTTATTTAAAAGTTCAATTATTATTTGCTTCAATTATCGGCTACCGTTTCAAATTCGATCCACTCGTCTCTTTGTAAACGAATGCGTAAGACCCGCCGGCTTTATACCCATAAGTACGCTTCGCGGGTGAAAATCTGCCGCAATTGTGTTGTAATTTCATGCACTTGTTTGAATGTTATTAATATTATGAATATTATAAATATTATTAATATTAAAAGCGAGACACGACCGATCGTATCGAAGAGCGACGCAGAAACGAATGGAAAATAAAGAAAGATTTCTAAGGTAACTATTGGGTCGGCCAATAAGTCGTTGCATTTTTTCCCCATCTTTCCCCAGACGGCAATACAACGATAAAACGCAATGATTCATCAGCCAATCGATATTTTTAACAAATGTATGCAGATTTTAGGCTTCCTATGTTTACTCTTGCGATACAAACGTGATCGAAAAGAGAGTAGAACCAGCTTCCTATAGACTCTCATCGTTTCAATATTCTATTAAGAAAGTAAAGTATCGCCAGACAAATTTGCTAAACTATTTTCGAATTACATATGAAAGTTCCTCCATGCTTCGTTCGCTTCTGTAAGCCATTAGACTGCGGATTTGATGCGTTCATGGCAAAAGTGTGACGGTGAAACGTCGAATCGGGGAAAAGATCGAATGAAACTAAGAACGTTGACGTATTAACACTTCCACGACCGCGCTAGAGAGCTCAAAAATTTTCATAAAATTAAAATATTTCATTCTATTGAACAAAAATTACGAAGCAAACTTATATGGCATCGATTACTTCATTCATTTGCATTCGTACTTCATGCAAATCTTAATAAAATCAAGCAATCAGTTTTAATTTCTCATTAATCATCCATTCGGTCGTGTCAATCGACTGAATTTAAAACGGGAAGATCTGCCCATTCGGTTGGCCAAGTGTTAATTTCAACTTATTAAAATGATTTAAAAAAGAGAAAGGATATCATACTCGGCTCATTTGTCTTGCAATCGCTGCAGACGATTTTCTTCATATTCTCTTGAGATTATTTTCCATTTTAAAACGCGTTCTCTTGCATTTTAATAAAATACACAATTTCCAAAGAATATCAACGGTTATATCCTTAACCGGTTAGCTGTATACAACGAGTATACCAATTCGTCGCAACGAAGAAACGGCAACATTTTGTATCGCGGCGAGCATACTCGTCGAGAACGGTCGACTTGGAGAAGAGACAGAAAAAACGAGAGAAAAGATAGGAAAGAGACGGGTCTCTTTATCTAGAAAGAAAAGTAGATCCGGCAAAGGATCCGGTAACTTACCGAAAAGATCGGCGGACGTGAAGGCCAAATGATGTATCTGCTGCTGCAGAGGGTGCATAGCGGCGGTGGTCCTGGAAGCCATAGCCTCCGGGTTCTGTATGATGGGTCCCAGTCCGGCGGTGTTGCCGGGCGTCATGTTGCCGATGGGCCTGGGTGCCAGGATGTTCTCGATGGTGAAGGCGGACGTGGGCGAGGACATGGTGGCCGACGAGCTGGGCCTGGTGACCTCGCGCTGCCTGAACCGCATCTCCTCCGAGATCAAGGAACCCCTGGAGACCATTTTCTCGCAGTCGACATCGTGCCTCCTCCCGGCGACGCGGTTCTGCTCGTCGGCGTTCTTCAGCTTCTGCTGCAGGCTTTCCGGGGAATAATTGTACAGATAACGATGCCCGTAACCGGAAATACCGGGACCATCTTGGAGAGGACTCGACGGCTCCGTCATCGGAGAACGCGATCTGGGCGAGTCGCTCGCATAGGTGCTCTCTACCATGTTACGCGCCGAACCTACTATTGTCAACGTTGAACCGCCACTCGGACACTTCGAGCCTCCTCGACGAAACTCTCCGTCCGGGTTTCGAACTGTCTTCCAGCCGTCCGAGATCAGTGCCGACGCAAAGGCATCGTATCTAGCCAGTCGACGACAGCCTCCGTCGCTGAGAGGACTCCGATCAGTGTCAACAACGGTCACGCGTCGGCTCCTTTCCGAAATGTCACATATCAACGCGCACAGGGGGTCGTCTCCGGGCCACGAAGATTGCTACGAACTCTTCGCCGATCCTCCGAGGCTCATCGCGATCCTTCACGGCGCACTAGTATATCTCTGTTCCAGGGTGCTGCCGAGCTCCTTTGTCTCTGTCGAGCACTCGGAATCGTATCACTGGCTCACAACTGTCGTCGACGACATCGGGACATGGACGATCGTCGTCGAACGACAACTACAGAAGCAACGAAAGGGGAGAGAGAGAGAAGAGAGAGAGAGAGAGAGCAGTCTTCGTTCGTGCCACGAAGAAGACTAGGACGAGGGTGAATCCGCGCGAAGAGCTGTCCAGTCATGCAGTGACATCGATCAGATAAACGATATCCGACGACTGGTTCTCTCGGCTCTCTGTTCTCGGATCTCTGCTCTCGGCTCCGTGTACGCGTTGACCTCTCTCGGGGGTGCGCTTAGATTTGCCGACATCTACGCACGGGGAGCCACCCCCGTGTCAGTGACAGAGCAACAGAGAGACACCCTCGAACATAACCGAGCGAACTTTCGTGGACACGTCGGGGAGGAGGCGTGGCCCGTTTTGGCCCCGTCCACTTTCCCCCACAGACCGGCCGGTCGGCGGCATCCCCTACGCGAGGCGAGGATGCCTGGAAGTGGTGGGGGCACAGGGATGGCTCGTGGATCGAGAGGGAGCGACTCGACGATGGTTTCCAGGAGGATGCTGGCGTAGGTGCAATCTCTTGATGACAGCGATGGACTCGGCGCCGGGAGGGAGGCAGGCTCGACGAAAGACAGAGGGGGTGGGGGGTTGGAACGCAGAAACACGACCGACGGGATACCCTTCCAACCCCGTCCGCGCGAAGGCTGCCAAAGCCGGGACACGCCGGGGATGGCGAGCAGCGACGTACCCGGACCGGAAACGGTGGGAGCGAAACGTATTTACAACGGATAATCACGATGTGTCTCGCGTATTACAGAGCTTCCCGAGTTTGCCTTGCGTATCGTATTCACAAATTAATCATGCTTCCGGAAGTGTTTGGTTTTGGAACCGTCGCGATCGAACCGACCGGTATTGTTTCTGAAAATAATTTCTCGTTTTCCCTCTTGCTGCTCTCTCTTTTTTTCCTCTCCCTTCCTTTCTCTCCCTCTCTCTCTCTCTCTCTTTCTCTTTCTCTTTCTCTCTATCCACGATCCGCCAGGATTATCGTAGTCGACATACTCGGCTTTTCTCTCTTTCGTACCGGATTCGATTCGCGAAGGAAGCCTTTCGCCGATCAGCTGGATACAGTAAATTCTCTCCAACTTTCCTTCAGCTTGTAAACAAAAATGGAGAATTTGGGAAGAGGAGATACGATCGTTCGAGCCTCGTGTGATTCGTTTTTATAGTTTCCGATTGTCAGAATTATAAAAACGAGATGCAAGGCTCGAATAATCGTATCTTCTCTTTCCAAATTGTCAATTTTTGTTTACAAGCTGAAGGAAAGTTGGAGAGAATTTTCCGATTGTCAGAATTATAAAAACGAGATGCAAGGCTCGAATAATCGTATCTCCTCTTCCCAAATTGTCAATCTTTGTTTACAAGTTGAAGGAAAGTTGGAGAGAATTTTCCGATTGTCAGAATTATAAAAACGAGATGCGAGGCTCGAATAATCGTATCTCCTCTTCCCAAATTGTCAATCTTTGTTTACAAGCTGAAGGAAAGTTGGAGAGAATTTTCCGATTGTCAGAATTATAAAAACGAGATGCGAGGCTCGAATAATCGTATCTCCTCTTTCCAAATTGTCAATTTTTGTTTACAAGCTGAAGGAAAGTTGGAGAGAATTTTCCGATTGTCAGAATTATAAAAACGACATGCGAGGCTCGAATAATCGTATCTCCTCTTCCCAAATTGTCAATCTTTGTTTACAAGCTGAAGAAAAATCAGAGAGAATTTGCTGTTCACGGAAACGAGATCCGATATTTTTGAATAGGAAAACTAAGTTTAAACGCGCACGGATTCGCGAATCGAACCCGCCGGTTTGCAACCGTTCGCTGAGATTCCTGGAACTGTTCTTCTAAATGTATACCCGACCTACGCGAATTTCCGGAACACACGTGGATTTGTTTCGCGCGAATAAAAACCAACGTGTAATGTTCTACGTTACTTACTTGTTTAGTTGGTTGCTAAACACGAGGAACGTTTAAAAAAACATGTAAACCGGTGTAATTTTATGCGATGCCTAGTTCGGCATTCTTCGCAATGAAGAAGAACGATTGAACAGAATGAAAATGATTAATTAATTATTTTCACTGGAAATGTGCAACGTTCAAAAAAATATATATAAAATGACGCCTGACTTCGCGTAGAATAAAAAACAGAATAAAAAACAAGTTTGAACAATATGTAAAGAACATTAGACGTGAATTTTAAAACGAGACTTTCTTTTAAAACAAAAGTTCTCCCTTTTGAATCCGCAATTACGTAAACCTTCGATTTCATCTTGTTTCTCAATCCATTTCATTTTGGATGATATTTCTGCGTCTAATTTGGCAAATTATCCGCGGCCGAATAGGATGTCTCTCGCGAATTAAACGCGCAGATTCCCTGTGATAATAGCGAAACACCGAGACACGATTGCCGGTTTAACGCTACGGAACCGGGAGCACAAAATTCTGTAACGTTGTTCCGGCCAGGCAAGCGCGGTGGCGCGTTATGAATATTCATAACCGTGTTTAATCAAAGTAGGGCTAAACCAGAGTAATTCGGCTAATCGAGAAGGCACTAATCGCTTCATTGATTGTGGCGCTGCTGCATTAAAACATCGCCGTGTCGGGGGGCATTTGGAATTCGAACGCTGGATTATCGACTGGATATTACTGGCTATTCGACTGCGCTTTTTCCATGGCTTTTTCCCCACTGCTTTGTCGGCGATGTGTGGACTCGAGTAAAACATCGAATAGATTTTTTACGCAATTTTAGATGCGTCGTCGAGTTCGGCACCGTGTACACCGCGAACGAACATTTTAGCGAGGACTACGGTAATGTCTCCCTAACCGACGCTCAGATTGTACAGAAAAATTGGACAATTTGAGAAGAGGAGATACGATTATTCGAGCCTTGTAGCTCGTTTTTTTTATAGTTGTTAACCCTTTGCGCTCGAGTGGTGACTCCGAGGCACCGCTAAAAAATGTTTATATCGCATTCCAAAATAATTCTTACGTCGAGAAAATTTAGATTTGAAAAATTGTCAAAAATATAACTGTTGTATAAGTCGCAAGGCTCAATTTCACACGCATAAAATGCGCTCTGTCGTATAAAATAGCGTAGGTCAGAAAAATCATTATAGATTTACAGTTAAAATGGCTTCGAGTGCAAAGTGTTAACAATTTGTAACTATAAAAACGAGCCGCGAGGCTCGAATAATCGTATCTGCTCGTTCTAAATTATCCATTTTTGTGGACAATCTGAGCGTCAATTAGAGAGACATTATACTGTATTTCGAAAAGCTTCCACTTTATCACCGGCGCTGGTTTAATAAATAAAAGAAATCGCAGATCTTTACAACTTTTACGGTTGTAACTGGTTAAAGTTACTTTTATAATTGTCAGATTATTTTTATAATTCCAAGATTAATGTCCTTACCACGTTCAGTGCCCGTCGCTTCCGTTCCTGCATCATCCGATTTTGGCGAATTTTTCGGCATGACTGACACGAATCTATCGAACGTATTCTTTAAATTTTCATTGACCCATTCGCATCATTGGCGTTTGCATACGTTTAGTTTATTTGGATTGAAACAACCTCGTCGAGAGAAAAAGACTGAAAAGCGTTGCATCGGGTTGTTCATCGATCGCAAACAAAAAAAGAGAAACAATTTATCAGCATGATAACTGCGAACTAGCTTGACTCGTTGATCGTTTTGAATAATACTGTACAAAACAATTGATAACGTCATTGTGTTGCGTCCTTATTTTGCGATGCACAATCGAGTTGAAAGCACAGAATGCAAGAAACAACAATTGTTTTTCTTTGCCCAAGTGGAATTCGAAAGTGCTGTACGGTAGAATTTAATATATTGGGTTGGCAACTAAGTAATTGCCGATTTGTTCAATGAAATAAAAAATTTTTTTTACTTGGAATGAAGTTTAATCTGTAATGTATTTTCCATTTTGTTCGATGACCTTTTGCCATCTCTCTGACAACATGAAAATTCCACGCTCGTAGAAAGTCTGATCCTTTTCGGCCAAAAACTGAGTTAAGTGAGATTTTACAGCGTCATCGTCATTAAAAGTTTTACCACGAAGGGAGTTGTCCAGGGATCGAAATAAGTGGTAATCCGATGGCGCGAGATCAGGGCTATATGGTGGGTGTAACATCAATTCCCAAGCAATATCCATCAATTTTTGCCGAGTGGACAAAGACGTGTGCGGCCTAGCATTGTCCTGCTGGAAAATGACACCTTTACGATTGACCAATTCTGCTCGCTTTTCCTTGACCGCTGCATTCAATTTGTCCAGTTGCTAACATTCATGGACAATAAAAAATAACATAATAATAATAATAATAATAATAATAATAATTTTATAATATAACATTTACGGATATCATAAAAATGGGAGTGAGAGACATCTATAACTGAAATCGGCAATTACTTAGTTGCCAACCCAATAGTTATCTCAAAAAGATCGTCGCTAATAACCGGACTGCGGATTTTATGCATTTATAATAGAAATATGATTTACATTTTCTACAATTAACGCGAACAATTTTTATATTCCATAAAGATCCACTGTCTACTAATAACTACACTTGCTGATCTTTGTGCGAAATAAAAATCATAGACATCGCGTTACATCGATAGTAAGAAACAGACAGAAACGAAATAAAAATGAACTGTTTCTTCCAACAATTCTGTTGACTCGAAGATAATTCAACGATATCATCGAATTCGCCTTTAACCGTTTGGCTGCTGACGTATTTTTTCGTACATATGCCAAAACTGCGGCACTGATTGCGCGTGTACGGGGAAAAAATGTAGAACACTTTTCATACAATAAACTCACTTGTATCGCTTTGCAACAACAACAATTAAAAAACACCACTTATTTACATAAATTTGTTTTCATTAATTTTGTGAATAAAATTGGTAATAAGCATAAATTCTAGTGATTTAGAGCAGCGTTATTACGCTCTCCGCAGTCTTGGCATAAAAAAAAAACCGGAGCGCTATCGCGCTCTTCGCATTTTTGCCACAACATAACAAGAGCGCGATGGCGATCCTCGGCGGTCGAACGGTTAGACACATAGGAATAAAAAAGAAAACCTTGAATATCTTTCTAAGGTAAAAAGAGGGTTTTCTGGGTTAAGCTGCGAAGCCTCGCGAGGGTAGATCGGTTCCGGGATCGGCAAATTAGCGGCCTAGGCGCAGGGTGTTTATCGCGACGAGCTAATGCCGATCACAGGACACAAGCCCGGTATAGTAATCGCGTACGTCAGCGTCGCGAAATCCCGGCTCCAGCGTGTCCCCTTCCCCTGTGGGGCTAGGCCCGTTGATCCGGCAGATCTGTTCAATTATTTAAATCCCGCCCAACGCGTCCGTATTAATAACATAAAACCGTTGTAATGTGCATTGACTGTCGTCGCGATTGTTGTCGAGCCGTGGCCGGGGGGACGGGTGGGGAGGATCGTGATGCGATACGCGGAGAACCGAGCGTGAAGAAGCTTCTCCGTTGGGGCGCGCACGTACCCGGGGCATTGTGCGCCGATCGAGTCCCCTCGGTCTCCACCCCGGCCTCCCCTCGGGCCCTGTGCACGCTCCGATCCTCGAATCGAAATCTGTGCCAACCTTAATCCTAATCCGTACGTTAATCGTGGCCCGATCCGGCGAACCGAATCCCATGGCCTCGCGTGCGTTGTCCGCGCACAGCACCGGTTTACGGCCGCGATCGTTGGATCCTCGAGGAGGCAGCCAATCGGCGCACGGTCCCCGACCCGACGCCATCCCGAACGCGGATGTTCCTCCGAAGATGGGACCCGCTCTCTCTTCCCTTTGTCCGGCCGACTCGTCGAATTTCATTATCGCCGCTGCAACAGACGCTACGATTCCCCGGCCCCCACCAGCCGCTTTTTTCGCCTCGTCCGATTCGTATGCTAATCGGCTGGTACACGGATCGCTTCGAAACGATCGCGAGCCCTCTTCTCCGTGCACCAGTTCACGGCGACTTTCACGTTTCTACGAATGCAGAACGAGAATCGGCGAGCACCGGCCTTGGACGGAGGTGAGAAAAGTAGGTCGAATGAATTTAATGGCTATTGTCGGACGCGAAATGGACTGCATGGGAATTTGACCGGGTTTAGGATGAGCTGGATAGATAGAACCGAGGGTGCGGATGGCTCTCCGGGTGTAACGTTCCTTCGGCGGTTTCGGTGTGATCCGATTTTTCGGAGACGCTTCTAATGCCAGCGAGACGACGCTCGAGTTCCTCCGGACGATCGGACCGCGGATCTTGGTGCAAAATATTAATTTTCTATGGTTGTTGCAAGCAACCGGAGCTATTTTGAAAGTTCCTTTTTCGTTCGATAATTTCAGCGATTCGTAAGAAATGTATCGATGGATTTGATGTCTATTGATCTTCGTTGTATTTAATATTTTATTTGTTCGTTTCATTCGAAATTGGCGGTGCAGCGATGATAGACCCCGATGTGTTTTAATACTATATTGGGTCGTCCGGAAAGTTGTCTCGTTTTTCATAAAAATTTCATCTTGTTAAAAAAGCACTTGATTCAGTATTTTTCCAAATGTAAGACAATAAGATTTC
The DNA here is from genome assembly GCF_051020955.1 of Megalopta genalis. Classification (NCBI taxonomy): domain Eukaryota; kingdom Metazoa; phylum Arthropoda; class Insecta; order Hymenoptera; family Halictidae; genus Megalopta; species Megalopta genalis. The sequence goes on from NC_135016.1 coordinate 29,687,453, forward strand.
AAAGCTACCAGGAAAATCTCGGAAAGTTTGCTTTTACTCGTAACATTAAAAAACTCGTCTTTCATTTTCTCGCGGAAGAACGAAACAACTTTCCGAACGACCCAATACTTGGCCTCGGGATAAAAATTGTTATTTAAATGCTGAGTTTCTGACGATTAGTTAAGGCTAGGTTTAGGAACCTTTTAATTTACGTTATTACGGTTGCAAAGATATATACATTGACAAGGACATTTAGTTGCTTCTGACAGATATTATAATAGAAATCGCTACAAATCCCGATGGATATATTAACGTTACTTTTGTAAAGAGAAACAAAGTATCCGATTTTAGTAACTACGTAAACCTGGTGTTAAAATCTTTACATATTTTGACATCGTCTAAACAAGAAGCGTTGTGTATAAAGCAGAAGTACCTCGGAAAGTGTGTTAAAAAAGAATTGCTCAATTAAATTATGAACACGCGTTAAATATATATACGGATATAATATAAATTAGAAGAAGGAATGATAATGCGTACCTCAAAAGTTAATACGTTAAAAAGAATTGCTAAATTAAATAATAAACGATCCAAAGCACACTCGGACACATTGTTGTTACAAGTCGATTGAACAACTTTAGAGGTACGACACCGAGTACCCTTTCAATTTTCCGTATGTTGCAGAGCTTAACGGAACATGCTGTTGCGAAACATAATTTTTTCAGTCTGGACAGATGATTCTGCCCCGTGTTTCTGGCACAGAAGACCGACGCCGGTCCGATGGCTGCCTATGCAAGCCGGGATTATCCATCTCGCTGAATTATCGATTCTTTTCAGCCGGACGAAACTTTGTGGGAATCTCGGGCTGCAGCAATCAATCGCTTTCGTCGATATCCACATTTCGTATGATTAATGTTTATGCAATTTCAATTGCTCGAGTTTACGGAGAGTTTCGAATTTTCAAGTACCTATGAGCATCGTTGCATCGAAGTTTCGAACGTTTGGAAGTTCCAAGCATTTGGATATTCGACGTTCGAACGCTCGAATCTTCAAGCCAGCAAACTCTTTTCGAATCAGCGTATTTATTCGTCGTTCGCGCATAGCGAATAAAAAATGTATTCTTAATACGTTGAATGCCACCGGGGTCACCGGTGACCGGCGCGCCCAAATTGATAGGAATATTATTTTAAAAGTGGCATAAGTCACTTCACCGTAACGAAAAGTGGTGATTTTTTAATGTTTATACGAAATTATTTATACTGAGAAAAATATCAGTATGCTGAGATAACAAATACAAGTAAATCTTCTCGAAAGTAAGCATCTATATTTTTAAACGTGTTAAAACGCAAACCCTTAAATATATTTAAAACAAATGTGGACAAATTTTGAAATGAATACTATCGCTTAATATTATTGCATCTGTATTTAAAATATTGCCATAAATGCAATTAGAAATAAATTCCATAATAAAGGAAATCTAATATTTAGTTGCTCTTACATTGTTTTTTGCGACCTCGAATATCCTTTGCTGCACAAAATAGGGTAAACTGACGAGGTTGTGTAAAAATCAAAGAACTTCTAATAGCAATGAGGTGGCAAGGCGATGATATTTTTTGTTACGTTCACCCTGAAACGTTGGCAAATAAGTAAGAGATAGAGAGAATATAATACGAACATTGTTTAAACATTGAAAATTTCTGTTGAACTCGAAATGTCCCAAGAAAATTCTGACTTATCCAGCACAATGTACAGTTGTATTTGTTTGTATGGCACGTTGTGCCGTATTACGTGTTGCGCGTTTCTCTGGCATTATTTCGGCCACTGTAATTTAACACATTGAATGCCACGGGGGTCACCGGTGACCGGCATTTAACTTGGCGGTGACGTCATGGGGGCCACCGGTGACCGGCGCGCCCAAATTGATAAAAATATATATAATTTCAAACAAATGTCAATATCTAAAATTTTGTATTATTACCATCGTCGATTCGAACAGTGACCCCTGTCGCAATTAACATGTCAAACATGGTTATACACTGTAACTTATCTATTGCAGATAATATTTCAACATTATATGTATCACATGAAAGAAAATTCATCGTGACGCCACGGACAATTTCTGTAAAACCGGCGTGGCATTCAACGTGTTAAACGTCTAGCGAGAGAAAATCAGTGAAGTTTGAAAACATTCACTTTTTAAAGAATATTTAATATTTTTCAATTCTAACAGGTTCGATAACAGGTATCTAAACGAGGATTTTTAGGATTTCGAAGGGGTCTCCTTCAAATATACATATAAAAATTGTATCATTATTCGAATAAACTCTTTTCGAACGAAATATGTTAGGTCTACCGGAAAGTTCTGTCCGATAGTGTCACTTCAAGTTTCAATCCATATGCACATGTTGATTTGAGACATATATGACTATCTCTCTTTATCATTGCATTTACACACGTGTACTCTCCTAAATAAACTGAAACAAAGATGTCTCGTGTCATTATTAAGTGAGGCGCGATCGTGAAAACATGGCTACCGATGATAATGCCAGACCACATGCTGCTTTGGCGTTTCGTCAGAAAATCGCAGAGCTAGACTGGGAAATTTTGTCACATCCACCATACTACCCAGACCTAGCATCCTCCGATTATCACTTGTTTCTCTCTTTGCAAAACTTTTTACAGGAAAAAAATTTCAAAACTGAAGCTGATATCAACCAAGCACTAATTGAGTTCTTCGCCTCTAAAAATAAATCATTTTTTAAAAATGGCATTTACTAGTTGCCATCACGCTGGCAAGAAGTCATAAGTAACGATGAAAAGTATATTCTACAATAAATATTATTAAATGTATGAAAATTGTGTTATATTTCAATTCAAAAACGAACAGAACTTTCCGGTAGACCTAATAGTTAGGGTACTGTGGGATGACCAATCGCTGTGCCTTTGCTTTATTTTCAAGCACGATTAACTTTATATTTAACCGAGTGAGACACGTTAAATATCTTCGTTCGAAAACAAAGAAAATAAAGTTATACGAACATTTAATACGCCTCGTCCGATGAATATAAAAGTAATCATGTCGGAAAACGAATGAAAGTCACCGCAATTGGTCACTTCGCGGTGTAACTGGTCCCACCGCATCCTCTTTGCAACGAACTTCGTGCATCGCACGAAGTTTGCCGAACTCTGGTTACAGAACAGCCAAGAAAAGCAAACAGATACGCGTTTCATACTCGACGCGCGGGTATCGCCCCATTGTCATGAAAATCCTTGGCCGAAAGGATCGTCGAATCGTGTTGAGATATCCTAATACGGCGACGGTCTTCGTTTTTTTTTTTTGTTACCTAGGAGAAAGGGTAGATCAAAGACGACGGGTCGGTCGGCCGCCATTTTTCGGTTTAAAAAGTTCTCGCGGCGGGAGTTCGCTACCACGCGAAGGATCACAATTTCCACGGTAATCGTCGCGGCTGGATCCAGCCGGCGCTAATGCGTCGACAATACAGATGTTTTCACGTCTAAGCGGCGTGCTAAGTGGATGGCCCTCCCTTAGGAGCCAGGCGAGTCCTAACCGAGGGGGGTGCCGACTCGTACCTGACCGCGTACACTCGTTAGGCCGAGTTACACTTGACTGGACGCCTTCTTGCCTCTTAGGTGGGGAAATAATCGACCAGATAGAAAACTACCAGCAGCAAAAAGCCAATGGAAAGAAATTGAGCCTGCGAATTATCCCTGGACAGGCCTCGTCCACCGGGTAAAACCGGTACGCCGTGCCAGCGTGTACCACGGTGCCCCATAGAATCTCTTCCGGTCGATGTCTCCGCAGAATCCGAGAAGATCCGGCCGAGAAAGATCGAGCTTAGGAGGGGGCCACGTGAAATACCCGGCCGGGCCGCGATTATCCCGCGCGCGGAATCTCAAGAAGGCGAGCACTCGCCGCAGGTGCAAATTCTGATCGTTAGCGCGGCCGGGTTAACCCTTTCGCGCCGAGCGCCGCATATATGCGGCATCGAAATGAAGCGTATACAGAAGACGCGGATGCGTAATTTGTAGCAAGAATGATAAAAGAACGGATTCGCGGTGCGAGTGCAAAGATTGCGATGTTGGCCTTTGTATAGATCCTTGCTTTCAAATATATCGCAAAGAATTATATTGTTAGTTTTTACATATTATTATCTTTGAATCATTTTCGTCTCGTTATTAATTATATTAAACGTTTAATCGTTAGGCTTTGTAATTATATAAATACCTATGTTACCTATAATTTTGTACGTCTTTTTAAATTAAAAATGTAAATATACTTGTTACATCGGAGCAACGATCGTTTTATTCGGCACAGTTATTATTTAAGACTTGGAACAACATATATGCAGAAACCACGCGCACTGTGCACATTTCTGGAGCGAGTTTCCGTTCGGTGACGGTACTTCGGCGGATGGGGCTGCCGTAGCGAAAGGGTTAATGAAATTCTCTCGGATCGGTCCACCGTGATATAGCCGCCTTTGCCTTGGATCGCTTTTCTTTAAGGAGATTTGCCAACGTGAGATATCGAGGTGTCTTTGAATCGGTGATCGTACGAATTAGTAATCCGGTTTTTTACGAAGTGTGTATATGTAATAGAGCTGGACGCGTTTAATTCGAATAATTAATACAATTTTATTCGAAGAATTTATTTGAGAAATTTAGTCGAAATATTATCCGATATTATATGTATTTATTGAACGTTCCAAATACGCAAGATTTATGTCAATATCGATGAAGGAGAATGTGCGAAATCCTTGTTTCACGATAGTCTCCCCGTAATTATCAGACACACGTTAGCCTCGTAATAATTCGTCGACGACGTGCGACATCTTAACGGATAATGATCGATTTTTGTTGAATTTTCCTGCATGCATCGGGGAAAAATGCTTAAACAATTCACTTAACCTCCCCAGCCACTTTAAATCGTTCGCATAACATTGTTAATATTTCGGAGCTCGGCGCAGCATTATTTCGACGATAAATTAATAAACAATATGGTCTGGTTCTTTCATTGTGCCTATAAATGTAATTTTGGCATGTAATAAACTTTACGCCAACGTTGTAGAAATTTCATGAATATAATTTGTCATTTAACAATCAATTAGAACGGAAATTGTTACTTCGTGGAATAATTTATTAATTATTTTTATGTTGATTTCCAGTTGAATGGAAGTATGTTTCTGCTATTATAGACTTCGCGATAATTTCGTAATATTCGGTCTCAAATAAAAGCGATTAATTTGCTACGAGAGAAAGCAATGAAATTGCAACATTCCTTAACCTTATTTTCTCATTTTTCTAATTGCAATATCTATTTTCGTTATTCCAACGATCTCATACCGTATCCTTGTTTTATATAACTCTTTTATATTATTCTCTTTTATTTTCTTCGTTTTCACAGTATTTAAATATCTCGATCACTTAATTTATCTCCTATCGTATCTTATTTCTTTTATCGTATCATCTCCTTCCCGTTTCCTTTGCTTCTATTCGATATGCGACTTGTGCGACATATTGCCGTACTATCTACACTATCTAGGTGAATTTAAGTAAATAATAACAAAACTATAAAATTTGCATCGCTTGTATTAAAAAATATATGCTCAACCTACAAAATTACTATTAGTTATACATTAAAATTCATTTGAATTCGTATCACCCTCGTATAATCGATCGAAACAACTCTTAACCCGAGAAAGATAACCTACGTCGCAGAGGCGCCTGCGAAGACTGTTGATTTTTGTTAATTTTTCATAGAGGTCTAGTGATTTAAGTTTAAAATTACTTAAAATATAAAAAAATATAATATAAATGCATTTTATTTTTACGATAATGCCAAACCTTTAAAATGACTAGATTAACTTAAATAAATATCCATTGTTAGTATAAAATTGACGCCTTAGAAAAGCATGCGCCTCTGAAGCGTATGTTACGTACGTTGTCATATGGTTATCTTTCTAGGGTTAATAAAGATTAATTAAACTATAAAACTGTATTTATTTCCACTCGATTTTAAATGTAATCTGTATAAATATATAAAAAGTTCCTAATTACGATAAATAAATTCATACCAAATAAATAAATATTATTACTATTATTATTATTGAAAACTTAATCAACAATACCAGAACCTGTAGATGCGCATCGTAGCACCATCCCCAGCCGCCATGTTTAAACAGAAAGGGCCGACGCTGTAGGCCTCAAATCAAACAATGCCCGATTATTCCTTTATCCTCGTGGTCATTTTGATTTTACAAGCGTTTCCCGCGATGCAAGGCAGAAAGAACGCCTGTCTTGACCCACGGAAACCAAATATTTACATCCCATAACCGACTGGGCTAATCCTCGTGGAAACCCGCCACGAGGCTGCGGACTTCCTCGGTTAGATTATGATTTTTTTTTTTCCGCCGCGGCGTATTCGGCGTCTTTTGACTAACAGTCACCGCCGTGAGCATACGATTTGCCGAGGTAGGAACAATATTTACGGGTATAGGTTAAGAGGAAGCACGGGTTCCGCCATGAATAGCCGGACCTTCGGGAGGAAAACGTCGCGCGACTATTCACCCCGTAAAATATTTGCGGTGGCTCGCTAATGTTCACACTTTTTCCCGATCCCTTTCATTCGTTCCACGCCGTTTTTCTTTAATCCTTTCCAAATGTAAAGTTTTATCGGTGTTTGCCCTCCCACCCCGTTCGTCACCTCGAAGAAGAGGTAAGTTCGTCGATCGCGTGTTTACAAAAAGGATTCGCAAGATTTTTCTCTGAATTATTTCTGAATTTTCGTTTGAAAATCGATTCGATTGGATACATGGACCGAGGATTTCCATTTTGGTGAAAACTTCTTCGGTTCAAGGGGAAGTTCGAGGCGAAAAAAAAGGTATCTTTCATGGCACTTTACTGTTAACACTAAACCTACCAAGCAGTAATAGTACCTGGAGTGCATTGCTTCATACGAGTGAGAAGATCGAATTTATTTTGGTTTTGTTAAGTTTTTATTATAAAACTTGCTCCAATAATGTAATTTATTCGAGCATTCTTCATGAAAGAGCCTCTACAGTTTGCAGAATTGCAAAATAAGAGAACGGTTATTTTGATCGCGGTAGGTTTAGTGTTGAACGACTGACAAATTTTTCACAATTTTTATAATACTGCGTGCCCGCATGAAGAAATATATTGAAAAATGTACGTCGTACAAAGAATTACATAACAATGCTAATTTATGTTACAATACATTAGTTACGTTAAAAATAATTTTAGTATGTCATACTAAGAACATTATAATAAAAATTGTGCTTTGTATCGTTAGCGGCGCTGTTATTTTCTTTTTACAGCTAATTTTCAAAATCTTTATTCATCACAATTTTGAGGTGAATCGACTTGCACACTCGCTCGAAAAGCAGGTCCACTGATTTTTCAAAAAAAAGATGTTTATAAAGGACAAGTTTCTATTCAGGCAGTTGACCGGCTTTGACGAAGTATAAAAGAAAAATGGGTGAAAGTTATGAGAGGATCTTTTACCTATTGTTCCGGTCAAATGTCTGAATAAAAACTTGACCTTTATAAACATCTTTTTTTTGAAAAAATCAGTGGACCTGCTTTTCGAACGAGTGTGCAAGTCGATTCACCATAAAATTGAGATGAATAAGGATTTTGCAAACTGGCTGTAAGAAAGTAACAACGCCGCTGATGATGCAAAGCACAATTTTTATTATAATGTTCTTAATATGACATACTAAAATCATTTTTAACGTAACTAATGTAGTGTAACATAAATTAGCAATATTATGTAATTATTTGTACGACTTACATTTTTCAATATATTTCTTCATTCGGGCACACAGTATTATAAAAATTGTGAAAAATTTGTTAGTCGTTTAACAGGAAAGTGCCATGAAAGATACCTTTTTTTTCGCCTTGAACTTCCCCTTAAACCGAAGAAGTTTTCACCAAAATGGAAATCCTCGGTCCATCTATCGAATTATATATATATATTAAAAATTGTGCTTTGCATCATTAGTGGCAAAGCACAATTAATACAATATACACCAGGTATATATTTACCATATATTGGGTTGGCAACTAAGTAATTGCCGATTTCAGTTATAGATGTCTCTCACTCCCATTTTTATGATATCCGTAAATGTTATATTATAAAATTATTATTATTATTATTATTATTATGTTATTTTTTATTATCCGTGAATATTAGCAACTGGACAAATTGAATGCAGCGGTCAAGGAAAAGCGACCAGAATTGGTCAATCGTAAAGGTGTCATTTTCCAGCAGGACAATGCTAGGCCGCACACGTCTTTGTCCACTCGGCAAAAATTGATGGATATTGCTTGGGAATTGATGTTACACCCACCATATAGCCCTGATCTCGCGCCATCGGATTACCACTTATTTCGATCCCTGGACAACTCCCTTCGTGGTAAAACTTTTAATGATGATGACGCTGTAAAATCTCACTTAACTCAGTTTTTGGCCGAAAAGGATCAGACTTTCTACGAGCGTGGAATTTTTAAGTTGTCAGAGAGTTGGCAAAAGGTCATCGAACAAAATGGAAAATACATTACAGATCAAACTTCATTCCAAGTAAAAAAAAATTTTTATTTCATTGAACAAATCAGCAATTAGTGGCCAACCCAATATATGAACCAGAAAGTTTGGCAATTCGCGAGAAATCGTCGCGCCGAAAGACGGAATTGTCTTTTCGTCGTCGCGGTGTTTTCGCACGCGCCGCCACGCAATTATTTATCGCGGCAGACGCGCGTTTCGCGAGGATGCAGGACGATCGCGAATTTATTGGCTCGTACGTTAATTACTTTAATTATTACACTGATGTCAAAGGCTGATCAGAGTTACAAAGGAAGTTTATTCGACGCGGAACTATGTTTCCATCGCCCCGAGTCACTGATCGCCAATTAATTTTCCATAATTGGACGGTCATGCCGGCACGATACACGCCTTGACGCTCGTATCGGGCGCACACGCGTGCACACGTACCCACGCTTTCGGCTCTAGCGATGGAATCGAGTGAACATCCAACATGGACGAGCCATCGACGATCTTCGTTCCCTATATATTGTCGGAAAGACCACTTTTGCAATTGTCGCTGATACGACGTTTTCAATTAACTTTGTCGAACAGAGATATCTTTTAGTCGACCAAGCTAACACATCGATATTTAATAGTATTTAAAATAGTATTTAAAATAGTATTTTTAAAATTTAATAATATAAAAAACATATCGAGTTTAATCTTAACTCGAACTACTCGTTTAATTTAAACGATTGTTAAAAAAGGTTATTTTAATATGAAATTAATCGTAGCGGCAATCTCTATAATTTCATTGAAACTATTCAGCGCAATATTGTCCACGAAATTCCACCTTACGCATGAAATATACCTGATAATTGTTACGTGTAATACATTGTTGTGCAACTGAATTTCAAGATCGTATGCATATACTCGTGTAAATACAAACACGCGTTCATAGGCTAAATCGGTTGTACGACAACGTGAGAGCTGTATTATCGGGCACAGTTTATGTATAGGGTGAAATTTTGTTAACAACGTTGCACTTGGTCCCATTGCTGTCGCGTTCGATGGATCCCATACGGGGGAACGCGCTTCGAAAATGTATCGGCGTCGACCGGCGCGGCCGCCGCGCCGTCGTATTTTCACCGCGGAACCAATTAACAGTTTTCACCTATTCCTTTTTACTGGCCGGCTCGAACTGGAAAAACAAAACGCCTGCCAGCCCCCGGTGTGTTCGTGCGCGCGTGTGTTCGCGTCCCGCGCCACGGGAAGAGGGAAAGGGTAACGAGCGCGACGCTCTGGGCCCGGGTACGCGACGAGGGGTGTGCAGACGGTCGACGAAGGACACGGACGAATGGAAAAAAAAGAGAGAGAGAGAGCGGGCACGCTGATGGCCTAATACCGGAGGAAAAATCAACTTCGATCTTGTCGAATATGTATCGTGACACGGCCGCTTTGTGGCGTTCCTCTTTCATCGGCCGGCTTGTGTTCTACGCATTCATTGTGCCGAGGCACCGCTTTTTGCAGAGACAAAATGGAGACCCGGGTCGTTTCCCTTCCGTTCCATGGAGAACACGTTCGACGTGCTGCACGGCTTCTTAACCTTTTAGGTACGGCTGAATTCTGCGCGAGGTTATTTCTCTGGTCGGCAGAGTCTGACGTGTACTGTATATACAGATCCGAAAGTGGCGGGTTGCTCAGGCCATTTGAAGCAACTTTTTCCTTTAAAAAAATTTTCTCCGAGGCACCGTTAACGAGTTATTAACGAGAAACAGTGGCCAATGAGAGGCGAGCTCAGCTGGCGCGAGGCGGCCGAGCCAACGGCGCCAGCGGTCGAGCGGTCGAGTCTCAGTTCTGCTGATTGGCTCGGTCGCCTCGCGCCAGCTGAGCTCGCCTCACATTGGTCACTGTTTTTCGTTAATAACTCGTTAACGGTGCCTCGGAGAACATTTTTGTAAAGGAAGAAGTTGCTACAAATGATCCGAGGAACCCGCCATTTCCGGATTGCGAGACATTTTTTGGACACCCTGTAGACTGTTGTAAATCGATGTGAAGCCAAAGGAGTGCGAAACAGTGCATATGAAGACGATTATTTGGTTCAAACGATGAGCGAGTGAGCTACTATAGTGGCGCGTCGTGCCTAAAAAGTTAACACTATGCCGGTAGCACCACGCTGGTGCCATGCAAAAACTATCTGTTGTACGCCGGTGGTACCACTTTGGTGCCATTTGAAAAAACTGAAATAACATTTGAACTATACTTCTTGGGTGTTAAAAGGCAGCAAACTGACTATAGCATTGTGCTTATTTAACTAAGAATTAAGTACGAAAATTCTTGGACGACTTATCTTAATTTTAGGAATTTATATAACCGCCATCTTCGAAATTTTTTTTAAAATCTAAAATTTCCAAGCTATTATGCCGGCGTCAAACAAAAGAATCATATCTAAGATCTGCGGACGGTATAATGTTAAGAGCTTTTTCGGCAGATTTTGCCGCGTTTCGTTGATTCCGGCTCGAAACCGAGCCGAGCGCTGTTATTTCGTGACCGATTTATTGTCTAAATCGGAGCTCGGAATTAACGGCACAGCAACGTTCGCGTTGCGAGTGCCACGCCTCCTGGCTCTCGTCGCGCGTCTCCCTAATCCGTGGTCGCCTAAATGCTGCACACGCGCGCACAAACGCATAAAGCAATACGAAACCATGATTAGAAATTAAAAAAATTAGTTTCCACATTTTATCGATTCTAAAAATTTAGAGTTTTGATTCGATTATGAAAATTACAGATGAATTTTTATTTTGTAACGTTCGATATCTGTAATTTGATAATGTTTTTAGTATGCGGATTTTATGGATTTATGATTTCGATGAAAATCGAGTAGTTTCACGACTTTTCGCTGAAACAATTGAAGAAATGTCAATGTATTATTTTTAATCTACTAAAATGATTTTTAAAAAATGAACATGCCGCGTAGTTCATGTTTCTTGTAAACGATGCAGATGATTCTTATTGTCTGCGATTTTTCGAAATTTTAATGGTTTCCGAAAATTGACGCGAACAAAATTTCGAGTAAATCCTACGAATCCTCCTTTACGACTGCAAACGCGAACGCCTGGATTTCAGTGTGATGAAAATTCAGTGAATAAAATCGTGAGAGAAATGTTGTGTTAAACGCTGGGTCTTAATGAGCAGACCGCGGATTTTGTATATTTATGAGAATAACGAGAAACCGTAGAACTAAAAAAATCGAAGGATATATATAAAAAGGATACATATGTATACCCTACATAGATCGGTGTAACTTCGAAGTAACTTCGAAGTCGCATACTAAAACATATTTTTAGCACCAGATTTACGGAGTACCAGCAAAGCAACTGTTTCATGTTAGCTTACAAAAGCAACAATAATTTAACATTTATTCCGATTTTGAACGAGTGCTATTGCAATATTTACTACAAGTAACACGCATATATATTAAATAAATGACGCACAAATGTATCGTTACAATCTGAATAATCGTGAATGAAAAAATTAGCGATTTTCACTGGTTCCTTAAAGTTAGCGTTAAACCTAAATCCATTTTTAACCACAATGCGGCAAGAGGAAAGTTCTTCCAAAAATTTTGAAATTGTCGTCGAATTATATCCGACGTTATGATATTCTCTGGTTTCAAGCTGTACAAATCTTTGTACGTCGCATAAAAATTCGAATCGTAACAGGTTAACACTAAACCTACCGCGGTCAAAGTGACCGCTTTCTTATTTTGCAATTCTGCAAAGTTCCGAGACTCTTTCGTGGAAAACGCTTGAATAAGTTATATTATTGGAGCAAGTTTTATAATAAAAACTTTAGAAATTCTAAATAACATCTTCTCACTTTTGTGAAGCAGTACATGCCAGTTAGTATTGGGTAGGCAACTAAGTAATTGACGATTTGTTCAATGAAATAAAAATTTTTGTCTACTTGGAATGAAGTTTAATCTGTAATGTATTTTCCATTTTGTTCGATGACCTTTTGCCATCTCTCTGACAACTTGAAAATTCCACGCTCGTAGAAAGTCTGATCCTTTTCGGCCAAAAACTGAGTTAAGTGAGATTTTACAGCGTTATCGTCATTAAAAGTTTTACCACGAAGGGAGTTGTCCAGGGATCGAAATAAGTGGTAATCCGATGGCGCGAGATCAGGGCTATATGGTAGGTGTAACATCGATTCCCAACCAATATCCATCAATTTTTGCCGAGTGGACAAAGACGTGTGCGGCCTAGCATTATCCTGCTGGAAAATGACACCTTTACGATCGACCAATTCTGCTCGCTTTTCCTTGACCGCTGCATTCAATTTGTCCAGTTGCTAACATTCATGGACAATAAAAAATAACATAATAATAATAATAATAATAATAATTTTATAATATAACATTTACGGATATCATAAAAATGGGAGTGAGACATCTATAACTGAAATCGGCAATTACTTAGTTGCCAACCCAATATTACTGCTTGGTAGGTTTAGTGTTAAAATTACTAAAAAAGAAAACAAATTACAAGATATTTCATATTACTTGCAATAAAGTCGCAGACAATTGTTTTTCTTTTTTTTCGCGTATAGATCCACGGTCCGTTAACGAATCGAGCAAAAGATCGATGTAACATGGGAAATAGCCATGAAACACACACAATATGATACTTTTATTTCCTTCCGCGCCATACTATGTTTTCCGATTCGACCGCTGGCGACGCATGGTAATGGCCTGAAAAATCGATTTGAATCTCGCGATGGTCGAGGCGGGGGGCTTTTAAAGCTACTTCGCCGCGGATTTCGCTAAGTGATACCAATAACCCGATGGGACAACAAGCCGGGCCGTTCAGAATTCGGCGGAGGATAAACGAAGGGCCACCAATCCCGGGGGATGTTATCTAATCCCGGCGGATTTGTTGATTCTACGACTTGTGCTTGGCAAAGCGCAATGTGGTTTCCATGTAGTGTTGGATTACCCTTATTTTTTGCAGGCCTAAAGGCCCTCCCGAAAAACTTCACCGTGGCGAATCAACATTCTCCGGGCCTCCGTATCAACCACCTTCGAATCCCCTCCTGTTCCATCAGCATTTTCTACTTAATCACGTCCATTAAATAGAGGAAGCAGTTCTGGATAAGAGTATAATAAATTCTCGCTAATTGACGCTCGGATTCCGCCGAAAAATGGACGATTTGGGAAGAGGAGATACGATCATTCGTGCCTTGCGCCTCGATTTTATAATTGTTGACAAATTGTTGTCAACTATAAAAACGAGCTACAAGGCTCGAATAATCGCATCTTTCCTTCCCAAATTGTCCATTTTTGTTTACAAGCTGAAGGAAAATTAGGGAGAATACCTTCGGGTATGTAGGAGCTATGTAGGGATACATACCTCCTATTTATAAATAAATTTTTCTATGCGTGTCCGTTGCTTTCCTTTCACCCACAATCGCAATTATAAAATATATTTCATCATATAATATTATATATTTTCATTCTCAACTATATTTTATAATGTCGTAAAAAGAAAGATACCGAAAACATGCGTAACCCGATGAATCTAACCAAAAAACCAGCGAAAAATCGTCTCATCTCGATACATAAATGAAGAAATTTTGTTTCGGTTGAACTATGACCCGACTTCGGGTCCGTTAAAGCGATCGCGTTCAAGAAAAGTGTTCACCTTTTTTTCGAAATAGTAAGGTCATTTACTTTTTTTCCTTTTTTTTACGTTTACCAACGTTGGAACTACGGTAGAACCTCGATTATCCTGGTCCTGCAGTATCAGAATTCTGTATTGTGGACATGACAAACGTCTCACATTTAATCAACTCGGTCTAAAGTAACCCCGTACGCAAAATGATTTACTGTACAGGGTGTCCCAAAAATGTCTCGCAATCTGAAAGTGGTGGGTTTCTCGGATCATTTGAAGCAACTTTTTCCTTTACAAAAATTTTCTCCGAGGCACCGTTAACGAGTTATTAACGGAAAACAGTGACCAATAAGAATCGAGTATGGCTGACGCGAGGTGGCCGAGCCAACGGCGCCAGCGGTCGAGCGGTCGAATCCCAGCTCAGCTAGCGCGAGGCGACCGAGCCAATGAGCGGAACTGGCCGCCGCGCGCCAGCCGAGCTCGCCTCTTATTGGTCAGTGTTTTTCGTTAATAACTCGTAAACGAAGCCTCGGAGAAAATTTTCGCAAAGGAAAAAGTTGCTTCAAATGACCTCAGGAACCTCCCATTTTCGGATTACGAGACATTTTCGGGACACCCTGTAGAAGCGAATAAAACCGAATAGCTGCTCTATTATACGAATATTAAAGTAATTCACAGCTTAGTACGGATAATCGAGATTTTACTACCATACAACGACATTGTAATTATTTATAAAAGTTGTAAGTAGATCGTTCAGTTATTTATGTAGATTTTAGCAAGTTCTGGTAAATGCGCGAGTAAGCAATCTGTTCCGAATTTCTATGCTATAGAAGAGCTAAAAACAAAATCGAATATCAAGAAATTTAATGTTTCAATCTTTCAAAATTAGTTTTATACTATTTCAAGCACAGATAGTGGAGTCTGTTGTTGCGGACCGACCAATTGCCGTGCCCCTTGGATTATTTTCGGGCACAATTAACGTTACATTTATCGAATAAGGCATATTACATCTATTTTTATATAAAAACAAAGAAACTAAAAGAACACGAAAATTTAATACGTGTCCTGTTATACATTAACCCCTTAATGCACAGTTTTTTTGAAAAAGGCCGGCCAAAAAAAATCAATTTTTTTTAATGTAAAAAAACACAATTTAGAACGTTGTCTTGGCAAGAAAATTACAAAAATACAAAAATAATCAATATTTTTATTGCAATTTTGGATTTTGATAAATTATTATTATTATTATATTTTATTTTACATTATATTGTAGTAAAATATATATTGAAAAATGAGCGAATCAGAATCTGAATATGAATACGCTGTCGGAAAGCGGCTCACAAGGAAGAGATAAGTCGTAAGTGATAAGTAGAAAAAGGATATATTTCATACTTGAATAAGTAAGTGTTATAGCTTACAATCCCATGTAAATGATAAATATCAATAAAACGATTGTTTTTCTTTGCTTTCACATTGTTATTTTCAATTCTCGATTGCATTCGAGTGTAAAAAATTATCACAACATAAAGTACAACACCGCTCGAATTATCTCGAGTGTGCCCAGTTTGGCCAGTTTAGCGCGCTCGAGTTAGCTCGAGCGTGCACGTTAAGGGGTCAAGGGATCGACTGACAAATAAAGTGAAATATGTATCGAACGAAACCCGAACTTATTTACGATTCGGCGTTGGTCTCCGGGCGTTCGTGAACAATCTGAAAGAATCGTAATGCGATAAATTCATCGATCGCAAAAGTTCCGCGATCGGAATAAAGAAGCGTCGCGTCGATGGTACGAGAACGGGGATCGGTGGGGAAAAGGGAGAAAAGGATTTCCATCGGTGGTCTGTTATTATACCGTGCCACGGAAATGGTGGGATCGCGCTTTATCGGGATCGAAGTGTCCTCGCGGACGCGACTCTCGGTTTGCGAAAAACAAAGACGCAATCGCGCACTCTGCCCCGCGGTTGCGTCTCATAACGCAGATTATTCTATTACACGCTACGTAAACAGAAAGCACAAACGGACGAGCGCCGCGCGCGTAAAAGAGAGAGAGAGAGAGAGAGAGAGAGAGAGCCGGCTCTGGCCGTGGTTTCTGCGTCTCCGGCAGCGGGCCGTCGATGTTGTTTGGTCTGAAAATACGTTATTGTTTCACCGCGATAAAAAATTCAGCGTTTGGATAATTACATCAGCGCTGATCGATCCCCAGTCCAGCCCCCGGCGGATTTTCGTTGAGTTACTGACTTACTTCGGCTACACCCTTTCCCTCGCTCGCCGCCCCCTGCCAAACAGACACCGTTCCTCAACCGATGTAATAAAAATTTCTACGGTTGATCGTTCCTATCGGTAGCCGTGCAAATATTCCGCAATATTCCCAACGCGTTTTGTGCTCCCGTTCGCTTCGTTAATTCACCTTGCTATTTTTGTTACTGTTTTATCGATTTCGAAAAACGGGGTCAACACGAGGGAAGATCCC